>NC_142804.1:61545817-61588229 GCF_049724085.1 Artemia sp. Qi Xiang Cuo | reverse complement strand
GGGCCTGGGGTGGGCCTTTGTGGGTCGGGGGGCGGGGGGGGAGCCCTGGGAACCTTTGAGTACCGGGGACTTCCTTCGGGGTTGGGGTGGGGGATTGGAACCCTTTGGGGTTGGGGTAGGGGACCTCACAACACTGTTCAATGGAACTTGTGTATTATAACGACCACACTCAAAAATCATCTTTTAAATCATCTTTTAAATCAACGTCTCTAACGGTTTCGCCGAAATAATTCCATAAGCTATCTAAAACAGTTTCGTCCAAATAATCCCTACAAGTAATTTCATCGTGTTCCTTTTGTTTGGCATCTCAGTGCTTTCACATTTCAAATTTCTAGGAAACCCTTTTCCTACGTTAATCTCTTCATCTCATAAATTTTTCCTAGTTAAACTATTATGGTTTCGTTAGAATATCAATTTATCTCTCCGACTTAAAGCTCCGTGAAGCTGTATTTAAAAATAGAATTTCTATCTCTTTAGACTCCCACATAATTCCAAGATAACAAGTGATTTCATTTATAATTCATGACACTAAAGATCAATGAAGCCCTATTCAAAATAGAATATTAATTTTTTTCTCTGACCTAAAGAACGTTTATCCCTCAAACCTAAGATTAAAGAAGCCTTAATGTTTCTTAATTCTCCCCTTCGCGAATCAATAATTTACCCTACCGATTATGTAAATCAAGTTCACAGGTGCTACTCGTGACAGGACCACGTGGTTTATGGTTTTCCATGTGAGAACTTTTTTCTTAATTCCCTCTTCGTGAATCAACAATTTCCCCGCCGATTATGTAAATCAATTTCACAGGTTAGGCTAGACAAACAATAATGAAGACATGTTTGTTTCATAATTCCCCCTTCGTGAATCAATAATTACCCCTGACGATAATTTAAATCAATTTCTCAGACCAAGCTAACCAAACAACAATCAAGCCATGTTTGTTTCTCAATTCCCCCTTCGTGAACCAATAATTCCCCCATCGATTATGTAAATCACCCCACGCTCGTGAATCAATAATTCCCCCATCGATTATGTAAATCACCCCTCATGCCATTACACGTGGCCAAACAACAACAAAAACTATTTCTGGACACCATGACATTCGCGATCGATTACGCAATCAAGTTCTCGGAAATTCACTTCCCCCTCGAGTCCTAGATCAATAACATTGTTCCCGTTAGAATTCAATGCGCATGTGCAACCTTCGCCCCGGAGCTATTACACATAGAAACATCAAATAAATCGACCTTGGAAAAAGAGGTCATTGACCCCATTACGCAATCTTTCTCCCTAGGGAGGCTATGCCCTTATTAGGACCCCCGTCAGCATTAAAAATGCCGACAGAACCACGTGGTCCTGTTCGGACTCAATAATGCATCTCTACTTATAAGAAGTACACAAATGGCCTCATACAGCTTAGCAAACTTCATGCAAAATGGCGTCATAGTAAACAAATTTTGCACAACCAAAATAGTAAAAGCGATTAAAATCTTGATTCAACCAATTTGGAAGGTAATATATATTATCACATCTCTGTTTAAAGAAGCAATAAGAGTTCTTTTAGAATGTAGGGAAGAAAAAGAAAATAAAGTTGCGCACATAAAACAAAGTTCGCTTGTTCAAGTTCCAAAAGGATGTTAACTAATCAAAGATATGATAAGGGTTAATGTAAATTATGGCGGACACATGACAAAGGAGATTGCGCCTTGAAAAATTACAGCCACAGGTCTAAAGGGAAATCTTTCCCTAGCAGGGATAACTTGGAAATTTACTTCCTATTTACTTTCAGAATAGCTCTAGTTCAAGCATTGGTCTATATGAAGTAAGGAAAATACGAGTTTACTTGCGAGAAACCAAAAAGAAACATGTAAAAATATGTCGGACATGGTCATTCAATATTTTTGCAGTTTTTTGTTCATAATAGGACTCTCTCTAGTAGGGCTAACATTCGAAAAATTAAAAAAAAACGATAGATAGACTATCTACACCAAAAGTCTTGGGGATTCCATATGGCGGTAAAACAAGAAGAACTTAAGTTTCAATGATTCTTAGTAATTTTTTTTTCCTTTACCCTTTTGAAAACAAAAAATTATACTAAAAATTTAACCGGGGAGGTTGTAAGAATGCCTTATTATTATGCTTAATAAATTTACTTATTTTCGGTGACTCAAGTTCGGTAAAAGTTGAAATCCTATTTGATCCAATAAATCACACATAAACCTGCTATTTCAAATAGCTTAACTTGAAAATACATTCGCCCTTTGTATCGACCGTAATAAATTATCAAGTCATAAATTGAAGTGACATCTCCTTGTTTCAAGAATTGAATAACATTTGAAAACCCAATAAATAACAGGAACTAATTTAGTCCAGTCCTACTAGAAACAAAATAGGCAAAACAGGACAAGTGCGACATCACGTGTATTTTGAACAGGCTCTGAGATATAGAGAAACTGCTAATTTAACTGAAGGCTAGGGATTGGCAAGAATTTAGGGAAAAAACGGAACAGAAAATCACTAAGCGAATCAAAATTAAGTAATCTGAGAGAAATGCGGGTTGCCTTGTGTCGAAATCAAGCTAGGAGAGAGAGGAACTTTTGGTAAGTAGCTTTTCTTTCACTATCTGTGACAACCACCTATCTTCTCTCAATTTCTTTAAATGTAAAGCTACAATACTAATATAGAACCTTTTCTTCACTTTGTATAGCCGAGATATACCCTACTTTTTTTATTTTGAGCTGAGTTGTCAGTTAAGGCCTTTTGAACTACTCTTATGGGTTTTGGCCACGCTTCTAGTTAGAGCCGTATCTCCCGCTTTGAGGACTTACACCTTTGGTTTATTAGAGAGTTAAATCTTTCAGATTATTTGAAGTCGCCTTTGGATTTACATAGCTGCAGGTCCTTCTTAGATTGTCTTTGATTTGGTTGCGGATTTTATATTTGTCTCTTATCCCTTTTTTTGTTAAAGCTGATTGAGCCAAATCTATAGCATTAGTAAAAGATAACTTAATCTTTGTCAAAGCCTAGAATTACTATTAATTGTGCAGTAGAGAGAATTCACTTAGAATAGCCAGTTGCTAAAGTGTCGGGTAACTCGCAACAAGGAAAAGAAAGCTAATAGAATCTTATGCACCTTTCAACTTGGTGGCTCTTGGAACTTAAAGCTCAGGATTTATAATAACTCCCACACACATAATTGAAATTCCCTAGACACTGGTTTTTGTTTACCTCCTAGATTCGTTCTCTGGTCTCTATACTGGGGAGTTTGAATACTGAGGAGAGGACTGCGCCTCCCCAGCTCATTCTTTTAACTACTCAATCCTTTCGCTGCTGTCTATACAGCTAGGCTCCCCTTTCTGTTTATACAAAAGGCTAGGGAGCGGGAAGTGTTATTAGTTGAGCTAGGGATACGCTGGAAATCTGTGATTCCATCCGCAAACTAGGGAAATTCAGTTAATGATATCTGCCTTGTTAAAGTGATAGTTTACCTAAGCTCCAGGGGGCATTTGTTCTTGCTAAGAGAAATAATTGGTAAATACCTTGTTTCGAGTTGAATTGATAAATTTGTGTCTAATCATTTGTAATTATTCCAAGTATTCTTAGCTCCCTTAAGAAACCTGTAATTTACTTTCTCTCATCCTATTTGAAATACTTGTGACTAATCGAATAAAACTTGAAATAGTAGTACCCAAATTCCCCCACCTAATTGACAGAATTTACCTTACCAGATAATTTGAATTTAAGATTCTAATACTTTCGAACTTTGGCTTTAACTAGTTAGTCAAGTGTATTCTAGTAGAAATATTCAGTAGTTTTAAGCTTTACTATAATCATTTTTTTTGTCGGTGAAGACACCTGGCTGGCGGAAAACCCCTCCTTGGATAACTGCTGCACATACACACCACACCAATCGATTCCGACGGAAACCTTTGGGGAAACTTCATTCAATCCCAGGGGATTCAGCATTTTCTTCTCTTTTTATTTATGAATTTTAACATTAAAATCAAGTTATCCCCAGATTTTAAGTACCGATTAGAACTACATTGCCTCAAAAGCGCTATCAAACTTATTGATTGGTTCCTTAAGAGCTTTGGATGACTAATTTTATAAATAGAAATCAATGCGTTAAGAGTGGGCGTTTTGTAAGGCAAGCTACCTAAAGTCTGTTTAAGGCAACAACCAGACTCAGACTCAGATACTGGTCCTCGAAAGAAGGCAGCCTTACACTTGCGGGCAGTTTTGTGGCCGATAACTTTATTGGTTATAGCTACTGTTGTACCTACAAAATTGCAACAGTTTATAACTTTGCAACTTTTCTTTCCTACGCCAAGATTACCTAGGCTTGGACATTATCGATCCCTATCCCTACCAACCTGTGATTCAAATTCTTTTATAAGAATACTGTATTTCTGCCCAGGATCCTGTCTATTTGTTCCTGTAGTTTTAAGTAAAATTCATCTGAGTCACTGCTATCTCCCTTGGCTGGTTCTTCAGGGGCATATACTATTGTGACTGATACCTTGCAATTTTTAGTCATAAAAGGGGCAACTAGAATTCTACTGTCAATACCTTTCTAACCTTAGCAAGACCTAGAAGCTTCCTTGTTCATAAAGAGCCCTTTCTTCCTGCCTACATAAATCAGTTTTATACCATCTAACTCTATGTTTCCCAGCCCTAGGAGAAGATTTTCTAAGACTCTTAACAACTCCAGTTCAAAACGTCCGAATTTGTCTGAAAAATATCAATACAATAATTGTTTTTAAACGTTGAAATGTTCCAAGTCGCAATTTTTACACTAAATAAATCATTGAAAGGGTTATAGCCTCAGGAAAACCATGGGTCCAAAAAGTGCAGAATATGGACTAATACATTTTCTCCAATCTACAAGAAGCACTTAAGCGGGCTTAAAGCCGGCTGCAAGAAGTCTCAAGCATCTCCAGTTGAATGGAGGCTTTGTACAATCCTGGGCCTATCTTGGTCACTACATGGTTTACCCCACTTGGCAATTCTCTTTTATGAACAAGTGTCGAGGTCAAGCACAAATAATCTCAAGCCCATTACCTCTGATTTATTATTTGTTCTTGCCTACAAGTATTATTCTGCAATAGGGAGACAGCCCTTAATAGATAACCCAGCTAGAAAGAGATTGTTTAGCCTAAAAAGGTCCACCAAAGCAAAAAAAAAGGAAGACAAACAGAAGAAGTTTACATTAATCATAATCTGAAACAATGTTATGTCGTTTTCGAGGCAATAATTTCCTAGAGGGGTTCCACTCCTCAAGGTTACACTGCAGTGTCAATTACAGTCACAGTTCTGGTTTAGCAAAGTCCTGAAAGGTGTGCCCTGATTTCACTACGAGGCCACACACGTTGGTTTTCTCTTTCGGGTATAGGGATGAGTAGAGGAGGGGGTGCTACTCGTGACAGGGCTCCTTATATGGGCATAGAACCACGTGGTTTATGGTTTTCTCACTGAGAATGAAAAAACAGTATTTTTCTCACTTGGAAAAACAGGAATTTTGTCACATTTTTGTTTGTTTTTATGGACTTTGTCAGTGAGAATTTGAAAAAACAGGAACTTTGTCACATTTATGTCTGTTTTTATGGACTTTGTCAGTGAGAATTTGAAAAACAGGAACTTTGTCACTTTCATGGATTATTGAGTGTAATGGGGGCAGGTCAATGACACTTCCTTCATGTTGTTGCTCTCAGCGAATGTTAGGAGTTTCCAGGAATTTGGAACACCTGTGCTGTCGACCTCAATTCACCTATCGTGAATCAATAATTCCCCTTAGAAACAACAAATTAATTTCCCCTTTCTTGACAGATCAATCAACCAATGACATCATCTGTCAGACTTTAAAAATTTTCGCCTAGAAACGATTCTCCAGGAATAGATCTAAGTCATTAATGTCTTTGCCTCGGAAACAACTCTACTGGTCGAACTCCAAAAGATATTAATAACCAAACGCCATGGGAACAATTCTCCAAGAAACATCTTAGCGATGAATTGTTTTAGTGCGGGAATCAGGTTTCTTAGTAATTTGAAATGTGTCAGCGCAGAGATGCCAAACAAAAGGAACACGCTGAAATTACGTTTAGGGATTATTTGGGCGAAGCCGTTTTAGCCATTTTATGGAATTATTTCGGCGAAACAGTCAGAGACATTTTAAAATATGATTTAAAAGATGATTTTAGAAGAGAATTTGAGGGTGAAACTCTGTGGCCGTTATAATACACAAGTTCCATTTGAACAGTGTTGTGAGGTCCTCTACCCCAACCCCAATGGGTTCCAATCCCCCTACCCCAACTCTGAAGGAAGCCCCGGTACTCAAAGGTCCCCCAAGCTCCCAAAGGGCCCCCAGACCCCAAAGGCCCTCCCCCCACCCCCCAACGCCCTCCCCGGACCTCCAAACGCCCAATGAGCTCCAAAAAGACCACCGGGGTCCCAAAAGCCATCACCCGGTCCCCAAATGTCCCCACGGATCCCAAATGGCCCCCCGGACCCCCCAAGCCCCACCCCCGGTCCCACAAGGGCCCCCACGCGCCCCAAGGGCCTCCGACCCCCCAAGGCCCTTCCCCGATCCCCAAAGGTCCACTGGGCTCCCAAAGGACCAATCGGTCCTCAAGGGCCTCCAGACCCACAAAGACTCTCCCCGGGCTCCCAAAGGACCACCCAGGCATTGGTTTAGTTTTATTTAGGATTTTAGAGTGTTTTAGCTTAGAGTCATAGCTTAGATTTTTTGTTGAACCTCTAGTTTAGTTAAATTTTAGTTAAGAGTTTGATGTTTTAACTTTGAGTTTCAGTTAGAGTTGTATTTTGGCGTAGTTTTATTTAATTTTTTGTAGTTTTATATTAGAGTCTTAGCTTAGTGTTTAATTTAGAGTTATTTTGTAGTTTAGTTTTAGTTAAGAGTTTAGAGTTTTACCTTAGAGTCTTACCTTAGAGTTTTAGTTAGAGTGGAAGTTTAGTTTAGTTACAGTTAAGAATTTAGAGTTTTAGCTTAGAGTCATAGCCTAGAGTTTTACTTAAAGTTATAGTTTGACTAAGTTTTAGTTAAGAGTTTTGAGTTTTAGCTTAGAGTCTTAGCTTAGAATTTTTTTGTTAGAGTTCTAGTTTAGTTTAATCTTAGTTAAGAGTTTGATGTTTTACCTTTGAGTTTCAGTTAGAGTTCTAGTTTAGTTTAGTTTTAGTTAAGAGTTTAGAGTTTTTAGCTTAGAGTTTTTGTTGAAGTTCTAGTTTAGTTTAGTTTCAGTTAATAGTTTAGAGTTTTAGCTTAGAGTCTTAGCTTAGAGTTTTTGTTAGAGTTCTAGTTTAGTTTATTTTTAGTTAATAGTTTGATGTTTTAACTTTGAGTTTAAGTTAGAGTTATATGTTAGTTTAGTTTTATTTTATAATTTATAGTTTTTATATTAAAGTATTAGCTTAGAGATTTTTTTGAAGTTCTAGTTTAGTTTAGTTTTAGTTAATATTTCAGAGTTTTAGCTTAGAGTATTATCTTAGATTTTTTGTTAGAGTTATATTTTAGTTTAATTTTATTTTAGAGTTTAGAGTTTTATCTTAGTCATAGCTTAGAGTTTTTTGTTAGAGTTCTAGTTTAGTTTAATTTTAGTTAAGAGTTTGATTTTTTTTCCTTTGAGTTTCAGTTAGAGTTTTAGTTTAGTTTTAGTTAAGAGTTTGGTGTTTTACCTTAGAGTCTTAGCTTAGAGTTTTTATTTGAGTTTTAGTTTATTATAGTTTTAGTTAAGATTTTAGAATTTTATCTTTGAGTTTTTTTGTTAGAGTTCTAGTTTAGTATAATTTTTTCTAAGAGTTGATTTCGTACCTATGAGTTTCAGTTAGACTTATATTTTAGTTCTTGTTAAAAGTTTGGTGTTTTATCTTATTGCCTTATCTTAGTGTTTTTAGTTAAAACTCTAGTATATTTTATTTTTGGTTAAGATTCTAGAGTTTTAGCATAAAGTCTTAGCTTAGAGTTTTTTTAGAGCTCTAGTTTATTTAGTTTTAGTTAATAGTTTAGAGTTTTTGTTGAAGTTTTAGTTTTAGTTAATATTTTAGAGTCTTATTTTAGAGTCTTAGACTAAAGTTTTTGTTAGAGTTCAAGTTTAGTTTATTAATATTTAATAGTTTAGAGTTTTATAATATAGTATTAGCTTAGAGTTTATGTTAGAGTTCTAGTTTAGTTTAAATTTAGTTAAGAGTTTAGAGTTTTCTCTTAGAGAACTAGCTTATGGTTTTAGTTTAGTTTAGTTTTAGTTAAGATTTCAGATTTTTATCATATAGTTTTATAATAGAGTTTTTGTTAGATTTCTAGTTTATTTCAGTTTTATTTACGAGTCTTTAGTTATAGCCTAGATTATTATCTCACAGTTTTTTTTATAGTTCTAATTTATTTTTAGTTAATAATTTAGAGTTTTTATATTATAGTATTATCTTAGAGTTTTTTGTTAGAGTTCTAATTTATTTTAGTTCTAGTTCAGAACTTAGAGTTTTTAGCTGAGAGTCATAGCTTAGAGTTTTTGTTGAAGTTCTAGTTTAGTTTAGTTTTATTAAATAGTTTAGAGTTTTATCTTAGAGCCTTAGATTAGAGTTTTTGTTAGAGTTGAAGTTTAGTTTAGTAATAGTTAAGAGTTTAGAGTTTTAGCATAGAGTCTTAGCTTAGAGTTTTTGTTAGAGTTCTAGTTTAGTTTACATATAGTTAAGAGTTTTATCTAATAGACATAGATTATAGTTTTAGTTTAGTCTAGTTTTAGTTAAGAGTTTAGAGTTTTTTAGATTAGAGTCTTAGTTTAGAGTTTTTGTTAGAGTTCTAGTTTAGTTTAGTTTTAGTTAAGAGTTTGGTGTTTTACCTTAGAGTTTTTGTTGAATTTATAGTTTAATTTAGTTTCAGATAAGAGTTTAGAATTTTAGATTATAGTATTATATGAGAGCTTTTTTTTATCGTTCTAGTTTATTTTAGTTAAGAGTTTAGAGTTTTTTAGCTTAGAGTCATAGCCTAGAGTTTTTGTCGAACGTGTAGTTTAGTTTAGTTTTACTTCACATTCTGGTTGTTTAGTTTAATTTCTTATCTTAGAATTTATGTTAGATTTCAAGTTTATTTTAGTTTTATTTAATATATTTTATACGTTATATTAGAGTCGAATACTATAGTTTTTGTTAGATTTCTATCTTATTTTATATATATCTAAGAGTTTTGAATCTTAACCTAGGGACTTAGATTAGAGTTTTTAGTTAGAGTTTAAGTTTATCTTAGTAATAGTTAAGAGTTTATAGTTTAGGCATATAGACTTAGCTTAGAGTTTTTGTTAGAGTTGTTGTTAAGCTTAAATATAGTTTTGAGATTTTAGTATTAACCTAGAGAAATATCTTAGATTTTTCTTTTATCTTGTTAATTTTTATTATTTTATTATTTTAGCTTCGAGTCTTAGTTTAAAGTTTTTGTTAGAGTTCTAGTTTAGTTCATTTATAGTCAAGAGTTTGGTGTTTCACCATAGAGAACTGGCTTATATTTTTATTTTAGTTTTAGTTAATATTTTATATTTTTATAGTAGTTTCATATCCGAGTGTTTTTGTTATATTTCTAGTATAGTTTAGTTTTAGTTAAGAGTTTAGAGTTTTCGCCTAGAGTCTTATCTAGGAGTTTTTGTTATAGTTCTAGTTTAGTTTAGTTTTAGTTTAGAGTTAAATGTTTGTAGACTAGAGTCTTATTTTAAGTTTTTTGTTGTAGTTATATCTTAGTTTATAGTCTTATCTTAGATTTTTTTTTACAATTAGGGTTATAGTTTAGTTTAGTTATCTAATATATTATTATCCCATAATATTTCAATAGCTTTTAGTGTTTGTTATATTTCTATTTTATTTTAGTTATATTTAAGAGTTTAAAGATTTAGCTCAGAGTCTTAGCTTAGAGATTTTTTCAAATCTATATTTCTATTTAGTTTTAATCAGGAGTTTGGTTTTTTTAAACTAGAGACCTGGATTAGAGTTTTAGGCTAGTTTAGTTTTAATTAAGAGTTTTGAGATTTAGCTTAGGATCTCAGCTTAGAATTTTTGCTAGATTTCTAGTTTAGTTTAGTTGTAGTTAATAGTTTAGAGTCTTTAGCTTAGAGTCTTAGCTTAGAGTTTTTGTTTTAGTTTATTTTAGTTTAAGTTTATAGTTTTAGATTAGTATTAGAGTTTTAATTAGAGTTCTATTTTAGTTTGGTTAGCTAAGAGTTTAGAGTTTTAGCATAGAGTCTTAGCTTATAGTTTTAGTTAGAGTTCTAGTTTAGTTTAGTTCTAGTTAAGACTTTAGAGTTTTACCATAGAGTCTTAGCTTGGAGTTTTAGTTAGAGTTTCAGTTTAGTCTAGTTACTCTTGAGAATTTTGAGTTTTAGGATAGAGTAACAGCCTTGAGTTTTACTTTAATTTATAGTTTGGTTAAGTTTTTGTTAAGAGTTTCAATTTTTAGATTACTTTTATAGAATAGTTCTTGCTAGAGTTATAGTTTATTGTATTTTCAGCTAATAGTTTAGAGTTTAACATTATAGCCCTAGCTTAGAGTTTTGTTAGAGTTATAGTTTACTTTAATTATAGTTAAAAATTTGATATTTTATTTTTGAGTTTAAGTTAGAGTTCTAGTTTATTTTAATTATATTTAAGAGTATAGAGTTTTACCTTTGAGTCTTTGCTTTGAGTTTTAGTTAGAGGTCTCTTTTTGCGCATATATAGCTGGTATTTTATACTTTGGTTTTAAAGTAATATTTCATTTTCTTCGTTAGAAAAAAATTTTATGTGATTTGTATTGTATAGTTTGGAGTTTTAAATTTTATTTGATATGTTCTTTCTTGTTTATTTTATTTCTGGACCTTATTTTATAGTTTTTTATATAGTAATATAATAGTAGATTTTTTTTTTAATTTATCGTTTACTCTAGTTTTATTTAATATATTATAGTTTTTGTTAAAGTTCTAGTTTAGTTTAATTTTGTGTAAGTTTTTAGAGTTTTAGCTTAGAGGTTTTTTTTGTTAGATTTATAGTTTAGTTTAATTTTAGTTAAGAGTTTTATTTTTTTTACCTTTTAGTTTCAGTTATAGTTATATTTTATTTTTATTTAAGAGTTTGGTTGTTTTACATTATAGTTTAAGTTAGAGTTCTAGTTTAGTTTTAGTTAGGAGTTTGGTGTTTTAACATATGGTCTTATCTTAGAGTTTTTAGTTAGAGTTCTAGTTTATTTTAGTTTTGGTTAAGAATTTAGAATTTCAGCTTAGAGTCTTAGCTTAGAGTTTTTTTAGAGTTCTAGTTTATTTTAGTTTTAGTTAAGACTTTAGTTTTTACCATAGAGTATTAGCTTATAGTTTTTGTTGAACTTTTAGTTTATTTTAATTTTAGTTTGGAGTTTAGAATTTTAGCCTATAGTCTTTGCTTAGAGTTTTTTGTTAGAGTTGAAGTTTAGTTTAGTAATATTTACGAGTTTGTTGTTCGACAATAGACTCTTAGCCGGGAATCCTAGTAATATTTCTAGTTTAGTTTTATGTTAGAGTGTAGAGTTTTAGCTTAGACTCTTAGTTTAGAGTTTTTGTTAGATTTCTATTTTATTCTATTTCTATTCAATAGTTTAGATATCATTTATTATATTCATTGATGATAGCTTTTGCATAGGATAATGCTGGTTCGAGTTTCAGATTATTGAGTAGAGTTTTAGCCACGTGTCAGTGCGCTCAGCTTTTGTATTTGTTTTAGTTAAGTTTAGATTATTCCAAGAGTTTAGAGTTTTGTCCGATGGTATTAGCTTAGAGTTATATTTGGAGTTTAATAGGATTTTAGTTATAGTTAAGTGTTGTTAGGGCCTCTCTCATATTCGTAGTTGAGAGTTTTTGTTATATACCTAGTTTAGTTTAGTTACTAGATTAGAGTTCTATCATAGAGTAATATGTTATATTTTTTTTTGAAGTTGAAGTTTATTTTAGTTATAGTTATTAAATTAGATTTTACATATTAGAGTTACAGCTTATAGTTTTTGAAGTTCTAGTTTATTTTAGAGTTAGGAGGTCAACCTCGTCGCAGGATCTTAGTGATTTACTATTAGTTGTAGTTTATTTGTAGGACTGTTCTGGGTTTAGAGTTCGAGCGGGGATTCATAGCTTAGTACTTTAGTTAGTGTTCTAGCGGAGTGGAGAATTATTTGTTCTTTGAGTGTTTTGAAATTGAGCCTAAGATTA
Organism: Artemia sp. Qi Xiang Cuo; assembly: GCF_049724085.1. NCBI lineage: Eukaryota > Metazoa > Arthropoda > Branchiopoda > Anostraca > Artemiidae > Artemia > Artemia sp. Qi Xiang Cuo. The sequence goes on along the minus strand of NC_142804.1, from coordinate 61,576,028 downwards.
TTGTTTCATCTATAGTTCTAGTTTAGTTTTAGTTTAGATTTTTGAGTTTGACATTACATTATTCTAATAGATTTTTAGTTATGATTGTAGGTTATTGTAGTTAATTTACATCAAATAATTTATAATTTTATATTATATTCTTAGCTTAGAGTTATTACTAGATGTATTGTTTCTTTTATTTTTGTTTAATATCTTTATCCCCATATCAGAGTAGTAGCTAAGAATTTTAGCGAGGGCTGATGTTTAGTCCAAATTATCATAACCAAAAAATTAAGAAGTTTTGTATGGAAATACCAAAACCATAGGTTAGTTTAGGTCAGCTTAGAAGTCTGGCTTCTCCCAGGCTTAGTTTTGGTAGGTTATGTCAGATTATCATGGGCGCTCATGAACTCATTCACTCATTCTCCACGTTTAAGTTCGGTTATATCAAGGTAAACTATTAGCAGCGCTACGTTTACTTTGTAAAAATCTAACAAAAATTTGAAGTGGATTAATACGAATTCTAAACAGACCTAGCCTAACCTATTGGTGTGGTCTTTACCATCAATAATTTTTCATTTGGTGGTGATTCTAGTTTGGACTAAACTTCAACTCTAACTAAATCTCTAAGCTAAGATTCTGTGCTAAAGCTATAACTCTTAACTAAAACTAAACTAAAAAATAACTCTAACTAAAACTCTAAGCTAATACTATAATATATTAATATAAACTCTTAACTATAAATTAAATAAAGAAAACTTCAACCCTAACTAAAAATATAATCTGAGACTTTTAATTGAAACTAGGAGCTATCAACTAAAACTATACTAAACAAGAACTATAGATGAAACAATAATCCAAGGATTTAAGGTAAAACTCTAAACTCTTAACTAAAACTAAAATAAGCTATAACACTAACTAAAGCTCTAAGCTAAGACTCCAAGCTAAAACTCTAACCCTTAACTATAAGTAAACTAAACTCTAACTCTTAGTAAAACTCTAAGCTAAGACTCTAAGGTGAAACTATAAACTCTTAACTAAACTAAACTCGAACTTCCAAAACTCTAAGCTATGACGTTAAGATAAAGACTGTAAATTCTTAACTATGAGTAAACTAAACTTCAATTTCAATAAAAACTCTAACCTATGACTCTATGATAAAACTATAAACTCTTAACTAAACTAAACTAGAACTATAACAAAAACTCTAAAATACGACTCTAAGCTAAAAACACTAAATTATTGACTATAGCTAAACTAAACTTAAACTCTAAATATAACTCTAAGCTAAGAATCTAAGATAAAACTATTAACTATTAACTAAAACTAAACTAAACTAAAACTCTAACTAAGGCTCTAATATACTAATCGAATCTAAAACTGTAAACTATTATAAGAAACTAAACTAAACTATAGCGTCAACAAGAACTATAATCTATTAGTATCCTAACTAACATCTTACACAGTGACTCACTATAAACTAGAATTGACATAAAACAAAACAACAGAGATTAGAGTCTAAGCTAAAATTCTCGTATATAAACTCCAACTAAATTAAACAAAGGATATTACAAGGACTACCATATTATACTCTACGTATGAAACAATTGCTATTTAAATTAGCTAATATAAACTAAGTAACTAACAAAAAACACTAAGCTAAGACTCTTGTCTAAAACACTAAAATACAAACTAAAACTAAAATACCCTCAACATATCCCGGACGCCATACGAATAGTCTCTAATATAATAACTATAAACACCGCGACACCTAAACTAAACTCGAAAACTAAAAAAACTCTAAGCTAAGAATCTCACATGAAATAAAAAATTATTAACAAAAACTAAACTAAACAAGAACTCTAACTAAAAACTCTAAGCTAAGAGTCTAATTTACAACACAAAACTCTTAACTAGAACTACAATAGAGATCTAACTTCAAATAATATTTAAAAATTCAAAATATTAAATAGAATTAAAATATAATATAAAAATAAAAAAAAAACTCGAAGCTAGTAGTCTAAGTTAAAACCCTACACTCTTAAAGAAAACTAAAATATAAATCTAACAGAAACTCTATGTTAAAACAACCAAACTCTTAACAAAAAATAAACTATAACTCTAATTGAAACTCAAAGGTAAAAAAAATAAAAATATTAAATAAAAATAAAAGAAAATATAAATCTAACAAAAAAACTCAAATCAAAAAATATATCAAACTACCCAAATTCAAACTAAACCAGACATCTAAAAAAAACTATAATATATTAAATAAAACTAAACTAGAACTTCAACAAAAACTCTAAGCTAAGACTCTAAGCTAAAAACTCTAAACTCTTAACTAAAACTAAACTAAACTAGAACTCTAACAGGTACATTTCCTAAAAGATGGAAAATTGCTCGTGTAATACCATTGCATAAAAAAGGAGATAAATCTGACACAAATAATTATCGTCCTATTGCAATTTTATCACCGTTGTCTAAAGTATTGGAAAAAATTTTTAAAGGAAGGATTACTAATTATCTAGATAAAATAATTTTTTTTTCCAAATATCAGTTTGGATTTAGGGCAGGCCATTCGACGGAACAAGCAGTTGCAGCTCTTGTATTAGAAATAAATGACTGCTTAGATAGTAATTATCATGTATCTACTGTTTTTGATGATGTTAAAAAAGCTTTTGACACTTTAAACCATGAAGTTCTTTTAGATAAAATGGAAAATTCTGGTATAAGAGGGAAAGGACTAGAAATAATAAGATCATACCTTTATGGACGTAAAATCGTGGTAGATGTTGATGGACATTTGTCTAGTTTAAATGATCTTGAAGATATTGGTATCCCACAAGGATCGGTATTAGGTCCGCTTTTATTTTTGATGTATATTAATGATCTCCCACGATGTTTGCAGGGAAATAATGGTCTTGCAATTTTATTTTCAGATGACACAGCTGTTTCTGTTAAAGCAAAGGATTCATCTACATTGATTCAAAATATGTTTAACACTGTTAGTTCAGTTAATCGATGGTTTGTTTCTAATTATTTAGTACCGAATTTTAAGAAGACTGAATTTATGGTTTTTGGTCATTCAAAACGTGCTACTAAAAAAATTTCATGTCAGGAGCTTCAAGTTGGTGAGCATAAAATACATAGAGTTCAATCATATCGTTATTTAGGAGTTTTTATTGATCACCTTTTGTCATTTCAAAATCATATTGATCATTTAAGGGTGAAACTTTCGCAAAATATTGGGTCTATGTATCGTTTGCAACATGTTTTTCCATTTTCAATTTTAAAAATAATTTATCATTCTTTGATTGCTCCTTATTTAAATTATTGCAAAAATATTTATTTAAATACTTTTTGGACGACTATAAAACACCTACAGATCCTTCAAAATAAAGCAGTGAGAATACTTTGAATATTTTTACCTTGTCCAAATTGGAAATTTTTTACATCGTCCATCAAAACTTAGAGATGCATCGGAAACTGAAACATTATTTCTTTTCTTGAATTTATTAGATCTGAAACATATAAGAGAACTTAATATATCAATATGGCATTTTAAAATACAAGATCCTAATAATTATTTTTAAGAAAAATATCTGTTGATTCTGCCCCCTCCTTCGGCTCTTAGGTGTTCTGGAACATATCGAATTCCCTTTGTTAATTGTGAAAGATCTAGATTTTCAATTAGATACCAAATACCATTTATTTCAAATAAATATAGGCTGAAAGATAGAATTCAAATTGAGTCATTTTGGCAAATATCAGTTCTAAGGAAGAAAATATTAAAATTATGTATTGACCTGTGATGGTGGAATAGAAATTTTTTTATTATTATTATTATTTTTTTTGTTTATATTTGTTACCCATGTTGGGATGGCCTTCCATGCCCCACTTGTCCAGCGTTTGTTTTCTTTATGTTTGTTATGTTTTTTGTTTTTTTCTTTAACCAGGTTTTTTTTCTTTCTCTCTTTTGTTATGATGAGGAAATGTTTTTTTTTGTTTTTTTTTTATTTTTTTTTTTTTTATTATTAATACCCAATTTTACGAGCTTTTCTCTCTGTTGGGGGTATATGTTTTTTGTTATGTTGATTTAATTAAATAAAATCTTCTTCTTCTTAAAAAAAAAAAAAAACTCAAATGTAAAACTCTTAAACTATTAACTAAAACTAAAATAAACTAGAACTTTAACAAAAACTCTGAGCTAAGACTCTAAGCTAAAATTCTAAACTACTAGCTAAAAAAGAACAAAAATAGAACTCAAACTAAAACTCTAAGATAAGACTCCAATGTAAAACTCTATTCTCTTAACTATAATTAAAATAAGCTAGACCTCTACGTTAAACTCTAAAATAAAATAACAAATTCCTAACTAAAACTAAAGTAAATTATAACTCTAACAAAAACTCTAAGCTAGGACTCTAAGGTAAAACTCTAAACTCTTAAGTAAAACTAAACTAAACTAGAACTCTAGCAAAAACTCTAGGCTAAGACTCAGCTAAAAGTCGAAACTCTGGACTAAAACTTAACCAAACTATAACTTAAAGTAAAACTCTAAGCTATGACTCTAAGCTAAAACTCTAAATTCTTAAAAGTAGCTAAACTAAACTTCAACTCTAACTAAAACTCTAAGCTAAGACTCTATGGTAAAACTCTAAACTCTTAACTAGAACTAAACTAAACTAAAACTCTAACAAAAACTCTAAGCTAAAACTCTATGCTAAAACTCTACACTCTTAGCTAACCAAACTAAAATAGAACTCTAATTAAAACTCTAAGAATAAGATAAGACTCTAAACTAAAACTAAACTAAACTTGAACAAAAACTCTAAAATAATACTATAAGCTAAAAACTCTAAAGTATTATCTACAACTAAACTAAACTATAACTCTAACAAAAACTCTAAGCTGAGACCCTAAGCTAAAACTCTAAACTGTTAATTAAAACTAAACTAGACTAAAATTATAAGCTAAGTCTCTAGGTTAAAACACCAAACTCTTAACTATAACTAAACTAAACTAGAACTAACAAAAACTCTAAGCTAAGAGTCTAAGCTAAAACTCTAAACTCTTAACTAAAACTAAACTAAACTAGAACTCTAACAAAAACTCTAAGCTAAGACTCTAAGCTAAAACTCTAAACTCTTAACTAAAAATAAACTAAACTAGAACTCTAATTGAAACTCCAAATATAAGATAAGACTATAAAATAAGCTATAAATACAACAAAAAACTCAAAGATAATAATCTAGTATACATACTCTAAACTATTAACTAACGCAAAACTATAACAGACCTACAGAAAAAGCCCTGAGATAGGACACTATTACAAAACTCTAAACTGTTAAATTAAACTAAACTAGAACTCTAACAAAAACTCTCTTCTAAGACAATAATATAAAACTCTAAAATATGAATTTAACCTAAAATAAGACTCTTATACATTAATATACTTTAAAAATAAATAATATAGGCTATAACTAAACTAAACTAGAACTCTAACAAAAACTCTAATATAGTACTCTCAGCTAAAATTAAAATCAAATAACTATTAACTCAAAAAAATAAGATTATAACATATTTTTTTCGGTTAAAAGTACAAAATCTTAACAATATGTAAACTAAACAAGAACTCTAACAAAAACTCTAAGCTAAGACTCTATGCTAAAACTCTAAACTCTTAACTATTACTAAACTAAACTTCAACTCTAACAAAACTCTATGCTAAGTCCCTAGGGTAAAACTCCAAAGTCTTAACTATATCTAAACTAAACTAGAACTCTAACAAAAACTCTAAGCTAAGACTCTAAGCTAACAACTCTAAACTATTAACTATATCTAAACTAAACTACAACTCTAACAAAAATTCTAAGATAAGACTCTAAGCTGAAAAACTAAACTCTAAAGGAAAACTGTAATAAAATAGAACTTCAACAAAAACTCTTAGCCATGGATCTTACCTAAAAACTCTAAACTCTTAACTAAAACTAAAATAAAATATAAATCTAACAAAAAACTCTAAGCTAAGATTCTAAGCTAAAATTCTAAACTCTTATATAAAACTAAACTAAACTAGAACTTCAACAAAAAGTCTAATTTAAAAGACCAAAATCTTAACTAAAACTAAACTAAACTAGAAATCTAACAAAAATACTGAACTATGACTCTAAGATAAAAAACTCTAAACTATTAAATAAAACTAAACTAAACTGAAATTATAAGCTAGGTCTCTATGATAAAACTCCAAACTATTAACTATATTTAAACTAAACTAGATTTCTAACAAAAACTCTAAGCTAAGACTCTATGATAAAACTCTAAAATATTAACTATTACTAAACTAAACTATAACTCAAAAAAAACCTTTAAGATAAGGCTGTAAGCTAAAACTCTAAACTATTAACTAAAACTAAAATAAACTAGAATTTCAACAAAAACTCTAAGCTATGACTCTCATCTAAAAACTCTAATCTCTTAACTAGAACTAAAAAAAATTAGAACTATAACAAAAAACTCTAATATAAGACTCAAATCTAAAATTATAAACTCTTAACTAAAACTAAACTAGAAATCTAAAATAAACTATAATATAAGAATATATTCTAAAACTATAAACAATTAAATAAAACTAAACTAAACTATAATTCTAACAAAAACTCTTTTATAAGACTCTAAGATAAAACCCTGAAGTATTAACTAAAACTCACATAAACTAAAACCCTAAGCTATGTCTCTAAGCTAAAACTCTAAAATCTTAACTACATTTAAACTAAACTAGAAATCTAACATAAACTCTAAGCTAAGACTTTAAGATAAAACTCTAAACTCTTAACTATTAATAAACTAAACTTAAACTCAAACAAAAACTCTAGGCTAACACTCTAAGCTAAAACTCTAAAATATTAACTAAAACTAAAATAAACTAAAACTTCAACAAAAACTCTAAACTCTTAACTAAAACTAAAATAAACTAGAAATCTAAAAAATACTCTAAGCTAAGACTCTAAGCTAAAATTCTAAACTCTTAACCAAAACTAAACTAAACTAGAACTCTAACTAAAAACTCTAAGCTAAGACATTAATTTAAAACACCAACCTATTGACTAGAAATACAATATAAATATAGCTTAATTTTATAGGTAAAAACTCAAACTCTTAGAAAAAATCATACTAAGATATAACTATAACGAACAAGCTCAATTATACATTTATAAAATATTGACTCAACTAAACTAAACTAGAACTCACATTAGAAATCTAAGCTAAGACTCTAAGGTAAAACACCAAAATCTTAACTAAAAATAAACTAAAAATCTAACTGAAACTCAAAGGTAAAAAAATTAAAATATAAACTAAAATTAAACTAAACTAGAACTCTAATAAAAAACTCTAAGCTATGACTAATATAAAACTCTAAACTCTAAAATAAAATAAAACTAAAATAGAACTCTAACAAAAGCTCTAAGATAATACTCTAATATAAAACTCTAAACTATTAACTAAAACTAAACTAAACAAGAACTTAAAAAAAAAGTCTAAGCTAATACTTTAATATAAAAACTCTAAAGTCTTAACTAAAACTAAACTAAACTAGAACTCTAACTGAAACTCAAAGGTAAAACATCAAACTCTTAACTAAAATTAAACTAAACTAGAACTCTAACAAAAACTCTAAGCTAAGACTCTAAGCTAAAACTCTAAACTATTAACTAAAACTAAAATAAACTAGAAATTAAACAAAAAATCTAATCTAAAATCTACACACTATTAGAAGTAACTAAACAAAGATCTAGCTATATCTGAACTGAAAGGTAAGAAAAAAAACTCTGAACGAGGACAGAAATAGAACCTAAAACTAACAAAAAAAAACTCTTTGTTATGACGATAGTCTAAAACCATACGGTCTTAACTAAAAATTATTCAAAAAATAACTTTAGGCAAAAATCTAGCCTATGACTCTAAGCTAAAACTCTAAATTCTTAACTTTGAATAAAATAAACGAACAATCTAAAGTAAACTATAAGCTAATAATCTATGGTAAATCTATTAAATATTAACTAAAAATAAACTAAACAACATCTTTAAATTAAACACTAAGCTGAGACTCTAAGCTAAGACTCTAAGCTAAAGCTAAAAAACTTTAAATAAAACTAAACCACAAAAAAACTCCAGCTTAACCTCTAAGGTAAAACATCAAACTCTTAACTAAAATTAAACTAAACTAGAGCTTCAACAAAAACTCTAAGTTATGACTCTAAGCTAAAACCCTATAAAATCTTAACTAAAACTAAACCAAGGGCTGGGTGGTCCTTTGGGAGCCCGGGGAGAGCCTTTGTGGGTCTGGAGGCCCTTGAGGACCGATTGGTCCTTTGGGAGCCGGGTGGACCTTTGGGGACCGGGGGGAGGGCCTTTGGGGGTCCGGGGCCCTTTGGGAGCCTGGGGGACCTGTGGGGACGAGGGGCGGGTCTTTGGGGGTCGGGGGGGCCTGTTGGGAGCCTGGGGGACATGTGGGGGCCGGGTGATGGCCTTTGGGACCCCGGTGGTCTTTTGGGAGCTCGATGGTCCTTTGGGGGCCCGGGAAGGGCCTTTGGTGGTCTGGGGAGGGCCTTTGGGGTCTGGAGGCCCTTTGGGAGCTTGGGGGACTTTTGAGTACCGGGGCTTCCTTCGGGGTTGGGGTAGGGGGATTGGAACCCATTGGGGTTGGGGTAGAGGACCTCACAACACTGTTCAAATGGAACTTGTGTATTATAACGGCCACAGAGTTTCACCCTCAAATCATCTTCTAAAATCATCTTTTAATTCATCTTTTAAAATGTCTCTGACTGTTTCGCCGAAATAATTCCATAAAATGGTTAAAACGGCTTCGCCCAAATAATCCCTAAACGTAATTTCAGCGTGTTCCTTTTGTTTGGCATCTCTGCGCTGACACATTTCAAATTACTAAGAAACCTGATTCCCGCGCTAAAACAATTCATCGCTAAGATGTTTCTTGGAGAATTGTTCCCATGGCGTTTGGTTATTAATATCTTTTGGAGTTCGACCAGTAGAGTTGTTTCCGAGGCAAAGACATTAATGACTTGGATCTATTCCTGGAGAATCGTTTCTAGGCGAAAATTTTTAAAGTCTGACAGATGATGTCATTGGTTGATTGATCTGTCAAGAAAGGGGAATTAATTTGTTGTTTCTATGGGGAATTATTGATTCACGATAGGTGAATTGAGGTCGACAGCACAGGTGTTCCAAATTCCTGGAAACTCGTAACATTCGCTGAGAGCAACAACAAGAAGGAAGTGTCATTGACCTGTCCCCATTAGACACAATAATCCATGAAAGTGACAAAGTTCCTGTTTTTCAAATTCTCACTGACAAAGTCCATAAAAACATACAAAAATGTGAGAAAGTTCCTGTTTTTTCAAAATTCTCACTGACAAAATCCATAAAAACATACAAAAATGTGACAAAATTCCTGTTTTTCAAGTGAGAAAAATACTGTTTTTTCATTCTCAGTGAGAAAACCATAAACCACGTGGTTCTATGCCCATATAAGGAGCCCTGTCTTGAGTAGCACCCCCTCCTCTACTGGGATGGAAGACGAAACTGGTGAGAGAGAGGACACCCTAAACCGTCTCATAACACTGGAACAGTTCCAGTATCTATACCCTGCATATCATCAATAGCTCGTAATTGATACTTTTCCTCTTCTTTGGTTAAATACATTCTGTTCTTCTTTTTACTTATTATTTGTCCGTGCCATTATTAGAGAAAAATACTTACATTGTTTATCCACTTAGCTACGTTTGGAATATTCTGACAGTTTGAATGTTTTATTATTTGATTGATGACATTCGGAAAAAATTTCTGAAATTCATCTTCAAGATTTTCTGGAACTGGGCAAACTTTTGAGGTAGAATCACTCTTCACGTCCCTATTGAAAACAAACTTATATTATTTGCCTACATTCTTTATGTAGCACTATACCGAAAAAAAAATAATTCCATGGCATCAACACTATATTGCCGTGCCGTAAAAGAGAGTACATATCTCACACTTTTTGTAAAAATTAATAAGAAAACGAAAGGTATATGTCAAATGAAAACACAACAAGCTTAATTTTTCCTACCCAACCAGGAAATTTGACGTAGCAAAAATGAAGTTATGCAAAGAATGTAAAGGGTACGGCACCGGACTTTAGTGTCCCTACTGGTAATGCTGTTCTTTGTTTCTTCGCTCTTCAGCCAGGAAGTGGGGTGGGATTCTTGGGAACAGAAATTCTGTCTGAAGTGAGGCACAATTTTCAAATCAACATAAAATCGGTGTGTTTTTTTTAAACCTGAATAATTATTTCATCTCAAAGACATGTCAACTGAATATACACAACAAAAAAGGCCAAGCTATAATTCTCCTCTTAAATTAATTTAATTGCTTAATGGAGAAATTCAAATCGTTTGCTTCAGAGATTTTCAAAATTAGGAAAGATTGGACGTATAAAAGATGTTTAAAAAATCTCGAGTTCAACTTATCGTCAAAGACGGAATCATGCACATCATGATTTTGGTATTCGCCAAATCATAGTAAAAACAAACTCTTCCCCATATTAACAGAAAATTCCAAAACGCATTTAAAAAAAGGGTAATGTAAAGAAGAACTGGCATTTAAAGTTGATTCAGGCTGAATAACTATGATTTCAACTAGTATTAACAGTTAAAGTTTATTGCGAAAACAAGTTTACTGGAACTTCGAAAATGATCCTGAAACCCCGCAGATATTGTCTCATATTGAAACGAAAACTGCACCATGGGAATAACTCTAGTTGAAAACCTCTACTAGGGGATCTGCTTTCCCCCATCTTGTGCAACAAGGGATATTACTTTTTCCCATGGGGAATATAATGCACCTCCTTTTTTTATTATCCTCCTTTTTTGTTCCCACCAGTGGTGTGCTGAAACAGGTGTGCATGTAATAGAACCACCGTGCAACTGAACCCCAAGCAAGTGAACTCCTGTAACTGAACCACCGCGCAACTGAACCATCATGCAGCTGAACCCTAATATAACTGAGCCCCCGTACAACTGATCCCCCGTGCAACTGAACCCTTGTGTAACTGAACAACCGTGGAACTGAACCTGATGTAACTGAAACTTCGTGCAATTGAACCCCCGCGCAACTCAACCCTATTTAACCGAACCCCCATGTAGCTGAACCCTTATATAGCTGATACCCCCTGCAGCTGAACCACCGTGTAGCTGAACCCTCGTGTAACTAAAACCTCGTGCAACTGAACCACCGTACTCAGTTTTTCAGTATTTTCAAAATATTAGGCAATATCATTGGGTAAAACACAAGTTAGAATCTTTATATGTTCAATCTTGTTGGAATTGTTTGTTTTTAAAGTCATGATATAAACGCCTGTCAAGATCTTTCATAAGAAAGCTCTGGTTTATTTTGGGAAAAAAAAATGAAAATCAGATGTCACAAACAGTTAAAGCAGATTTATTTCTCTTTTTTTCAGATGAGTCAGACTTTTCTGAACGTTGAGTAACAAATATCTGTATTGAAATTATTTGAACTTTTTGAATCTAGATAACAAATTTTGATCAGATGTCTTTGAGGAGATTGCAGCTAAAAAGGACATGGGAGGGCAACTGGTTGCACACCAGCCTTTTTTCAACTTTCCCTCAATAGGCCCTGAAAGTTTAAACTTCATAACCTTAGGTTTATACTTTCACCTGTTCTCGACATATGGCAGATACGTCTTCTTGTAAAATTAGATGCACATAGTACCTTTTGATTTAGTTGAAGATGCTCCGAAACATTTTCCGAACGATGTAACTGCTGATACAATCAGCAGTTATAATTCTAGATATAGCTGGCATTTCCATTTCACAACCAATAAGGAAAAATTTTTTTTTGATTGTGTTTGGCATTCTTCTTGACATTTCTACAAGGTTTGACCTTAATACTCCATACTTTTTTTCTTGTTCTAGGATCCAACACGCCCTATTTTCTTGATAAAAAAAACTTATTAGTTAACAACAGGCAACTTCCGTAACTTACAGTTACAGCCCTTGAAACAGGGGCTGAGGGTTGTGAACCGTAGAGGCATAGTTTTTAACCTTTAAAATGCTTAAAATAAAATGTCTATCTCGAAATTTTTATCGGATGTTTTTGAGACAAAAAGAGGTTAGGGGTGGAAGCTCTACAATCACTTTTGACTCTTAATAAGTGAACTGAAACTTTTGATTTCCAATCGAATGATCCCCCAGTAGTAAGAGTATATAAGATTTCAAAAATACATGAAAAAATACATGGAATTACGCAAGAAAAACCCACGGCTTTGACACTACACTTACACGTGGACATTTTAAAAAGTTGGCACGGTTTTTGTTATTGATAAGAATTGCACAAGATTGTACAGTTTGACGTAGACATTTTTTAGGAGCCAATCAGAGATTTCGGTGGTTGCTCAATATACGATAACCTGTTTGGTGATAGGATTTGAATAAAAGGAATGGTTTTCATTACAATTCATATTAGTAAGAGAATTGAATTCAGAGAGAATAGTTTATTTGAGAGGATATTAGTAGAGAAAAATGAGTGGTGCATTTACATTATTGTAGAATAATGACGGAGCCGGCAGCATTAATGATATACGAGTACCCAATGTGGCTGTGGAAATCACCGGAGGTTGTAGACTATGCCTTGAGTGGGACGATGTGTATGCTTGATACGTGATATCATTAAGCAAATTTAAGCAGGAGGAGCAACTATATTTTGCTGGAAAAGTGAATATTCTCCATATAAATAAACTTCAGTCAGCATTAGATGTCCTATCGAAATATATTGATGAGAACAAAATACATCAGTGAATATTATTGTTGTAATTATGCTCAATAAAATTGTTTCTAAATCAACGGTATTTTTCTTTCTATAGTAGACTAGCGTATATTTTTTAGAATAGAAAAAAATCTGGTTAGTCTGAAGTTGGTTGTGAGAGTTTTAGGACTCTAAAAAATGGATAGATTTTAGAAAGAGCGAATCTTGGGGGATCTAGTGCTTATGGAAAAATGTTTGATTCTAGATGATGATTTTCTAGATCTGTCCATTCAAAGGAAGATATTTTCTCGGGGAATACTTGTCGATGTAATGAAAAGTGATTCTCCATCATTAGACTATCGCATGAAACTTCTACATTGTAGTCCAAATGCATTTACACAATTTATTGATATATTGATCATGACACAGCAATATGATATAATGAATATGCTTTTAAACACTAGTTTATAAATTTAGGACTTTTTTCTCATGAGAAAGATGGTGTTCAAGGATGATTTACTTCTCTCTCTCTCTCTATCTCAGACAATTTTTGGTGTTGTTAGCTCCGTTTCATTGTGGCAGTGAGAGTGTCAACACATGAAAAAATATTCCATACATGTCCGCTCTGTATGTACACACTGGGCAGTTGGTCATCATGTGAGAATTGCACAATGATTGATGAGTATGACGAAAAGTTTAGATTATGCAACCCGTGTAAATTGAATAGAGGATATGCTGTACAAATAAAAGGTTGTAATTCCTGTCTGGAAGAGGTGTTTGACTCTCATCTTAGACTCCACCCATTCTACAATTGTCATTATGATAAATATAAACAGTGGTAGAATACATATCCCGGTATGATTGGAAAGAATCGTAGCCGTGATTTTAGTTTAGGGCTACGAAATTGGTATCATTATGGTTTTAGATTTTTCTGGAAGGAGGAACTGGGTCAACAATTCAACGGTTGGAATAACTAAAGAATATGGTTTCTATGTCATCGTTGTGAAGACACTTCGTGGTAGGAATTTAAACCCAATGATTTCTATTTGATCGTAACAGAATGTGATTCGCCACTTGAGGCCACTGTTTGTGAAATTACTTTAAACACTCAAAATGAAAAATGGGAATTCTATAGAATGTGTCAGAAGAGTATCATTGATTATACAAAAAAATATGATAAGAATGAAGTCACACTCTACTGTAAAAAATGTGACCCTGACAGTGCAGTACATCAGGATCATTACACTGTGAATTCAGATAATTTACTCGCACTACTTGTTGTCGACAAAGATCTAGTAGTGGATGAAATCTAAGGATTAGAAAAGTATTTATATCATGTATATATATTTTTTTTTTATTAATAAACAATTTCAAATACATAATTAGTACATTTATTATTAGGACAAAAAAATTAATATTAAATAAAATTTTATATATTGTCTCCACAATAAAGTCGTTCAATTGAGATAAGTTAGTATGGATGTCGATAAACTAATTTTATGTGTAGCCAAGACACCTGAAAATGAACAACAGTAGTGAATGACACCAACACGTTTTATTCGTTATATCCTGTACTCTTTTTTTATTTTTAATAATGGTTTTCACACTATTTTCAATAAGTTTTCGGATTTATGAAGTGTAGAATGTATACAATTGACAAAGAAGGTAAAAAACTTCGATATTCATCGCTGTTTGAAAAATACATAATCAGAGACCAATCTTCAAGGACAATGGAGTGATATTAACAATGATTAGGGTATTGTTAACACTTGAAATTTTTTCTAAGAAGTCTGATGGTATGCAATAGAACCTGTATTGGGACATGTATGGATTCATGCTAAATAATTTAATAATTTCGTTAGTTTTCATGGTGTCCGCTCTTTTAGAAAATTGCCATTAGGTTTCATCTCGCAAAAGTTTTACAATTGACTCAGTGATTATTTGTATGATACTCTCGGTCAGAGCATTGACGAGTGTATACTCTAAATGTACATTTTATGTTTTTTCTTTGGTTAATATTTTTTTACTTGACAAGTCCAATAAAATAGCTACATGATTTTTTGAAAACATTAAATTGGTTATTCCATTTTCAAATTGTTGAGAGTCGTGATCAAGGGAATGCCTGGTCAATTCGTACAGAGTTCTCTAGGATTTTTTGTCAAACGATAGAGTGTACAATGGAACACCACTCACTTTGCACGCGAGGCTAGATTAACCAAAAAAATTAAAATAATGGGGGGATTCTATCCCGGATTCAACGGCACTGCCAGTCTTCACAAAGACCAAAGACAATTTTGATGGGGTTTCTCCATTGATAAATGATGAATTGCTATAGCTACGAGAGCCGGTGACAATGTGACGCTGAATGGTGATCATATGGGGGACAAGAAGTTTAATGTTGTTACCATTGGCTCTTAGCTTTTCCACTGCCAATGCAACAGAGCTCATAACCTGTTGTTTTCGGACGTGGAGAATATTTACGATCCCTTCTCAGGATGTCTTAGGTATTTTTGAGAATACAGTCGATAAGAGCCACTTCATATGCACCGTCAAATTTGACGGTGGGGGAGTTTTGTCCAAAAATCACTTGTCGTATTAAAGTCATTGTAGAGAGGATCGGAAACGTTGGACATGAAAGTTAACATAGAACTCATTGGGCATTGTCAATATCTTCAACACCAGATCCAAGAATCATAAATCAGAGTTGTAGTCCTAGCTCACCGAACAAGTAACTGTTTCTAACCCCTGACCGAGTACGTGTCTTTAATATCTTTTCAATTTGATAGATTTCACTAGCATTTTTAAGCTTTTTGCAGTGTCATACTCATAAAAGCCGTCGAAGAATCTCTTCATCTTTGGTATCACGCATGCGATAAGTTATGGGTGTAGTATCTAGAATTTTTGCCTCTTTCAAAAGTTCTGTGGACAACAACTAATTTCCCTTTTCAAAAAAATTATTTGTTATATTAATTAGAACCGTATCACCAACCTAGAATTTATTTTCATCTTCTTGACAACCGATTCATTGGAATACTGTTTAAGAATGGTGTCAATTGTATCATGATCAGAATAATGAACTTCCGTTGGCGAAGAGTTGGACAATGATCGATGAGGTCGTTGATTATAAATCAACATTATTTTATCTAGATCATGTATAAGAATAGGAGTATTGTTCAACGTAATATATGTTGAAATGAAAAATAGACCAGCACTTATCAATAGCATAACCAATTGCGGACTGTATAGGACGACAACTATGACCGAGCAGTGTTCTTTGTTTTTCTAGCACTCGTACTACCTGAGGGTTAAAAGATTCACTACCAGAATTTGTTGGAATTTTTTTTATGTCTTCTTTTGAAGAATAATTTCAATGGCCTGAGCAACTTCAACCCCTCTCTTTGATCGCAATGGAATTGCATATGCATAACGACTAAAAACACTGATTGCAAGTAGAATGTACCTTTATAGTGCATTGTGACGTCGCATACGCTCATATAGAGTCAAGATATCTGCTTGCATTATATTGAGTGGATTAAAGGCTTCAGGTTTTAAATATTGATCAGAACGAAATCTATGATCTCTGTGCATATTGTAACTTAGCTAAATTTTTAGATAGTCTTTTAAACTTTTAGTGTGAACACCAGTGACTTTGGAAAGAGTGGCGGGGGAAATTAAACTCCCCGCCTCACCAATATTTTCATAAACACCTTTCTGAACTTCAACCATTTTGAATGTAAACACGTTGTGTAACGTCCGCTACCCTTTTGCTTACGGGCTGCCGGTGGTGGTGGTGGTGGTGGTGGTGACGTTGAATCCATACATCTCCACTTTTGCCAACCTATCCGGCGTGTACTAGTATTTTCCAAAATTGGTTTCAAATATTATTCTTCAAGTTCATTTTTTATTGGTGTCAATTTTGATGTTGTTGATGATGATGACGATGACGCAACTTCATTTAATTTTTTTATTATTCTTTTGTGACTGTAAAGACTTTTGGTGAAGCTCGATGTATTTAGACTTTTACATCGAGGAGAATTAAAAGATTGATATCCTCTGCGGGTTTTAACCATATCGTATATTAAACCAATTAAATCACAGATACTAACCTAAGCTATTATTAAAGTCCCTATTCCCTTAACTTGAATGAGATCACTTTCCGATAGATGTGTTCGGAGTCGTTTAAATTGTTCACGATAAGAGTGGGGGATTAGAATTAAAATATTAAATAAAAAAGTAAACAAATACTCCTTCTTTAATTGTGTTCCAGCAGCAGACTCTTGAGGAGATGATTCTTTTTTGGGGTCAATACCACCAGCAGCAGTGGGCTTCGACCGATCATCCTCAATATTTTCATTGTCAAGGAATTTACTCAGATTGTTCTCAAAGTGTTCGACGGGTGAGAGAGCGAGTTCTATTGGAGTCAATTTATAGGGTTTTGCCATTCTCACTAGAGAAAACTGTTTACAAGTCCTGCAATTATTGGCAGTAAAAGTGTGAAAAAGCTACCGCCCGCCTGAAGAAGTCGTTTCCTTTTAAAATTCTTTCCTTTCTTTTTAGAGGCCAATGTACGTACAATGGAACGATGTTGCTTTGCCTGTTGCTTAGCTACATCTGGCAGTTGAACATTACCCTCAATTAAATTTAAACAAAGTTTGGATATTGGATTAATTAAATCATTGCCGAGACCAAGCTTGAGTATGGTCTTCTTAAGTAAAGGTTTTGAAGTGCTTATAACCGAAAAAAAATGTATATTTTCCTGTAGTTTCTTCAGTCTCATGATAGCAACTAATGGATCTTTTAAGTGTTCTCGGGGATATATACTGTAATTTCATTGTCAAAAATATCTGTGACTGTACGCGGATCCTAACGTGTATTTTGATTAAGATCCAATAGGATGTAGCCGTATAGTTTATTAGTTGCCTGATTGTATGCTGAGA
Organism: Artemia sp. Qi Xiang Cuo; assembly: GCF_049724085.1. Lineage (NCBI taxonomy): Eukaryota > Metazoa > Arthropoda > Branchiopoda > Anostraca > Artemiidae > Artemia > Artemia sp. Qi Xiang Cuo. The sequence continues at coordinate 61,558,296 of NC_142804.1, read as the reverse complement.
GCAGAAATTTGGGGGCTCCTGGATAGATTTGTTTATTGAGAGTTATTAGCGAGCTAGAATCACGAACAACTCTGTAGATGATATAGTAGGTGTAGTTCAATGCAAGTGTTCGCATACACTTGCTCTGATGAAAGAAATTATGTAGAACCAGAGTAACGGAAATCTGTTCATGATGAGAGCAAACAGTGAACAGTTGTAGCATTTCCTGGGACCATTGTTCAATAGATTCAGCCAGATCGTCAATGATCAACCAAGAGTTTGGTTCAATATTGCTGAAACATCAAGTTCCTGTATGAATGGTATTTTGACCAGCCCCGTCGTGGCAATTACTTTTATTTTATCACATGACTCCTACCAAATACTGTAACAATAGTAGATTTTTTTCGGCTTTTCACAAACATTTTATCGCAATTTTTTACTATTTTAATTAAGAGTATTGTTTTACCTAATATTGCCGGTACACAGAGAAAAAATCTGAAAAACATTTTAAATGAATGAATATTACCTTCCGCGGTTTAGCTAGACAGCTAGCTGGGGACTATAGCTTTACGCTAACTAAATAGACTCCCTACCGTTACTATCCCGTTCAAGAATAATAATAATAATAAGAAGACGAATAAAGAATAATATTTTCTTTTATTAAACACAAAAAAGTAACAATACTTTTAAAAAATACTACATTGAAAAAGGCACATTAAACATGAAAAAAAAAATACACTTTTTTAATTTATTTATAATAAAAATAAAATATATCCAAAACCCCTAGAAAAAACACATAAATAAATACACTTTTTTTTGTTTATTTATAAAAAAATACAGCATTCATTGGAATAATGCACTTGAAATATCACTATTATTTACAGCCTTTTAATTTTTGGAATCCCCCCTCCCCCCCCCCCCAGGGAGGTAGCCGCTTCGGCGGCCGGGGGCGGGCCAGGACGTACCGGGCACCGGGAAGCGGGGGCCCGCGCTGGTGGCTCCGTATCACGGCTGGCAGTAAATACGAGCAAATGCTATCCGTTGCACACACACATTATAAATTGATTATAATATAGAAAAAAAGAATTTTAAAAACACTTCACTACCCGAAAAAACCCTCCCACCCAATTTTTATTTCTTTTTTTTAAATGAATTTAAGTTAATTTTTCGATACCGAGTTGTTTTCTGTGCTATACACATTCAACTAGGTCTAAAATTAAATAATGACCGTTTGCTAGTAACTTCAGACCATCCTCAAGTACATACACTATGTCCGATATGGCCGATAGAGCGTTTTTGTCAACTCTAACTGTGTACTTTTTAAATTTTAACTAGAAAATCGCCATGACTTTCACCCATGGCACTAGACTACGTTCCAAAAATTTTTTATAAAGAATCATGTCGAAATTGTTTTTTAAAAAGTGTATAGGTACCCCCTTGAAAACTTGTTTGATATCCTTGCCGTGCGTTTCCACGCAGTATACCTTCGGACCAGGAAACACAGCACTGAATATCAGATTTCTAGTCGTTTAAGATTGTAAGATTAAAAATTTATTTAGGTCATGACGTTTCCCTAGCTTTGGGTAAAAGGATTCATCCCAGTTAGTGTAGTTCATTCGTGAGCTAATGTGTTTGCCATTTTCCATATCTTTCAATAGGTTTTCAGTTTTTACTTTTAACAGGATTGAATCAGTGTCCTCGTATTACATTTAAACTTGTACCTTAATTAGCCACTGTACCTTGTATACGTTATAAAAAAATGAAAACATGAGTATCTTGTACGTTTCATTTATTGCACTTCCTCTTACAATATTTTTATTTAAAACAATGTTTGTTTTCTTTAGATGTAGGAGCACCATATTGTAGTCGATGATTGTGAACGATGTGAATTTTGGATCAGAAATGATTCGAGCACAATGTTTTTGGTTGGTTGCAATGTCACATCGACTTCTGTGTCGTATGCTCTCGCATATTTTACCAAAAGCTGAGTTCAAAATTAGTTTATAGACTTCTTTTTCAACTTTCGTTTTCGCTTCTGAACGCTTACTCACAAAGGTATCAATAAACATTTTCATGTAAGGCTTTTGATCAAATTGGAGGGCTCTATGAATATTTTTGACTTTGAAACCATTGGGTAGCATCCATTTCAATAGCACGTGATGAACAATGATATTCTGTTTCGGGTTGAGGTCGGCAATTAATTTCTGTTTTGAAGGTATCCAGTGTATACTCCCGTCCTCTACTAAAGATAAATTGTAGGAACTCGGAGAGTCCCTACCCACCAGTCTATTTATGCTTGGAAAAACAAAGTCTTATATCTAGTCATGGTTTTCCTTCGGTATTTCAACGTCAATTTCAAAAAACCATCCTTACGCCACAGTCCCCTCAACAATGACAATGTCTGGGACATTCGAAGCACACAGATTGTCAAGCACTTTATAATTGCCACACGGCAAGCAGTAGTGAGACATTGCCGACGGGTAAAGAGAATTTATATCCAAAAAAAACTACCTCCGACTTTTCATCGGTGTGCTGTCCACTCGGATCAGTTGTCATGATACGATCCTCGTGAAAAACAGACCCCCCCCTACATTTTCTCTCTTAAAAACCTTTCAGCTACCCCACGGCACTCCACCCTCTTTATTCTTTTCGGAATTTAATTATAAATTACAAAAACCAAAGGGACGGGGCAAAATAAAAAACAAAAAACAACCCAAATTTCCCATAGATTTTATCCGTTAATTTCCCATAGATTATTATCATATATTTGTATTCTCATCATGGAATGTTTAATGTTCCGTAGTAAATAAAATCAGTCTTTTAAATAATACAACTACCAAGATTACCTTAAAATGCAATAAATTATAATTATTTGTAGTACTCACCTGTCCTAACATAATAAAACCCCGACAACCTCATCAAAATATAGTACATTTGATTGCAGTTTTGTGATTCAGATATGACATGGTGTCTTAAATACAATAAACAAGCCTGGAATTTACACTTTATAATTTAAGTTGTCTATTTTGATCTTTGGCTAAATAAACCTTACCGAATTGTAGATTTGCAGCTTTATCATATGTATTTACTATTATCATGTAATGCTTACGCTCTCGAGTAAGATAAATCAGCATTTCAATTAACAAAATAACAAAGAGTACTTTAAAACTTAATAGAAATAAACAATTATTTGTAGTATTCAAGTTTCATAAACAATAAAAACTCACATTTAATTAGAATAAGATGCATTTGATTTTAATGTTTGATAAAAGTTCATTAAAAAGAGTAATTGATTTACGAAGCCCCATACACACCCAGAGGCATATCCAGGTGGAGTGAGCATAGGCCATTTATTGGGTTCAGAAAGCCAACAATTTAAATTTTTAAAAAATATCTATTTCTAATATTGTAAGAAAATTTTACTAAATAATTGACAATTTAAAACAACAAATATCATAGTATATAGCTGGTATATTGAATACTCCAGCACCATCTATGTTATTTTCAGAGTTTATGTGCCAGACTTTGCTGTTAATGTGATGAAGTTAGGGCACTACTGAGAGATTCTTTTCATATTTATATGTAAACTATAATACAAAAATATGTATTTAAGTTAAATTGAGTTATCTTTTCCACTTCCTAGAATATTTTTGTCTCTAAGTGTAGCATTAACAGCGACCTCGATTTTCATAAGTTGACTAGGCATCATCGATAACGATAATTTTATACAGTTTACATATCAGCAAGGTGCTGATTTTCTCCTGGGACCAAGCAGAAGAGGGAACGGAACTCCCAGTTTTCATTTCGTAGTGATCTATCCAGGAAGTAATAACTAAAGTGCCTCCAAGAACATTTTCTCACTGACGCCAGTTTCATCACGACCCGCATGCACCCCAGGAAGTAAGTCTGGAGGGTTTGCTCTAATCTCCCCGTCGGGTCCCCTCCCCCCTGCCTGTCACAATCCACGAGACCACTAAACAGTGCTTCCGGGTTGTTCGGTAAGAGTAGACTAGTTTTACGTTGCTAATACATAAAATACTCGTTTGTATTATAACAAATTTGCAATAGCGTGCACGTGACTAGTACTCTCTAGACAGACATTAATACTGGACCTAAGACAAGTCTATATTTTGTGATACAACATCTGTACTATATAATACATCAGAAAATCTCATGACCAGTCTCTTTTATGTTAACGTCATACGGTATTCACTAGCTACATGAAAAACAATTACTAGTCTTGTATAAGTGTCTCTCAGTCTGTGTCTAACATCTATCACTCTCTGCGTTATAACTTTGATCTACATACCGTCCAGGTCTGACATGACATACTGAAATCAGAACAACGGCCCCTGTCATTCACTCTCCCCGTGACGGAGACGAAGGAACAACAGACCAATACCCCTACCATAGGGAGAGAATTGAAAATTGTCTCACGCAATTAATACCAAACCCAGGGTGACTACATACTATTACCAAGTTATGTTTCATGTAATCTACTAAAGTTGACTTCTGAATTACCGGAGAGTGAAATAAGACTGAAATTTGACCTACACTTTGCTGAAATATGTCCACGCATTAACCAGAGCTACCCGCCAAGCTGGTCCTCGTGGTGACGTGCGCCGTATATCTCTAGCACCAGGATGGGCTCAAAACTCCGAGTTGGCTAATGCTCAGGCTGCGGCCCGGATGTGGCTGCAGATTTGGCATGACTGTAACAGACCTAAACGTGGTGCAGTCCAGTCAATTCGTAATTTTACTAAGCGGAAATTTGCAAAAGAACTGCGTAGACATCGTAGTGCTTTAAAACTCGAAACTGTGTTGAAAATCATGAATAATCCTGATCTGATTTGGAATCTGCGTGTGAAGCCTGCTGAGTACAATAATCCGACTTCCAGTACGATTGGTGAGAAAGTATGGGTTGATTATTTTAGTGCGGAATTTGCAACCCCAGACTATTCAAAAAACACAATGTTTTATTATCAAATTAGTCCCCTCAGGACTAACTATTTAATTTATTTTTTTGTAAAACAGGCTTAAACTCAATTAATTTTTAAAAAAAAGCTTTAAAAAATCGCCCCGTTGGGAAAATATAATATTTTCAACTAATAAATTTAATTTTAGTCCACTGGTATATTATAATATTTAACGTTAGGACCAGCGGATTCTGCCTAGAGTTTTTTACCAATATTTATTGTTAGGAGTATCTAGGAAGCATCAACTAAAAAAAGTACAAAACAAAACAGAACATACTTCTTATAAACAGACAACTATCTCCTCTGTTTTTGTTTTAAGGCTTTTTTAATTTTTGATAATAGGTGGCATTAGGAAGTGTTGCAAGGTCCCACCCCACCAGTTTGGTTTACAGTCAGGAATGGGATGCGCTCACGCATTACATTTTGTATCAACTGTTCTGTTAGATGCGCACATTTCTAATGAATCGCTGGCTATTGGTGAATACGACGTACGCCGCGCATTTAACTCGGGCATACATGCACAGATAATACTAGAATTACGGAAAAATGGTGTCGACCCAGCTATTGTTCGACCTCTTCATGTTCTGTATTGCCAACTAAATGTGTGTTTACGCATTCCTAATGCAGAACACATTAGGAAAATCCCTGTAAAAAAAAAGGTATTCACCAGGGTGAAAGTTCGTCGCCCGAGTTGATGATTAACATTATGTAACAGGCGCAGTCCAAAGTAAATACAAGCGGTATTCTCAGAGGAAGATATTTGTCCCTAGTTTTATTTTAATATTAACTATTTAATTTTTATATGCAAATAAAATGACTATAAAGAAATTTTAATATTCTGCCATCTCAGTATTGTGATATTGGCCTTAGTTTTAGTGTGTCAAAATAGGAAGCAATATTGTTTAACTGGAATGAGTCTGCTCTACCTCACATTCAACTAGAATCCCAGTCTGTCGAGTCTGTGGAGTCACTAGTATACTTGGGACTGCCCATCGGTGGCACACTGTCCACACTGTAACACTGTCACTGTCATCGGTGGAACGAACTGCGCAGGGTTCAAAATTTATTAGAATAGACATAGTAAGATTATTTCACTTTATATAATTTAGAATTCTGTCGATGTGAAACCTATCTTATGTATTACACTACGTTTTAAACTTACTATTAAGTACTTTAAATTTAACTTCAGTATAATTTTAGTAATATTTTTTAATTTTCTGCTTAAAGGTAAACTGATAACGAGCACGTCGGACCTACTCCTTATAGACTAATTCCCTTATCCAGTGTCTTATGTTAATCAAGATAGGGAGCCGTCGTATTATCAGCTGGAGTACCTCTACTCTCTGTCCGGTGAGTGAGGTGTCTGTGTCTTTTCTTTTTCTGTAGCATTGTTTTTTCTTTTTGTCTGTTTTGTCTTTCAGTTTCTTTGTCTATGATGTTTGTAAAAATAAATAAAGTATGTAAGAGTCTGTTCATATAGATAATTTTAGAAATTGTACAGATATGGAACACCTCACAACTCGAACGTGCCCGGACAACTGTCCTCCCATTTCTCTGTACATACACACTGATCTTGTCCCGTACCTACAAGTGGTGTAGTGTTGTAAAAATGTGCCCAAAGTATAAAAGAAAAGTTTGTATTTTAACTTCTAATTTCCAATGTTGATTTAGTTTTTCGACAAAAGAAATGTTAACTATTTGTCAATCCGTAGAAAAATCACCAAGGATCCCCCACCCCCCCCAAAAGGATAGTATTTTACTATCCATTTAATCTTTTAACATGCCACGACCTATTTATCTAATTATTTTTTGACGAATTTGATAAAATGACAGTTTCAAATAATAATTAATTATTAATATTAATAATTTATCTTTTGCCAGTTTTCAATGTATCGGCGCATTTAAGCTTTGTTTGAAGTTTTGTTTAATTACCACTAAAATCGAGTTCAGCCATTCAGGTCTTAGGCAATTTTTCAAAATAGATATCTAATCTATCCATCATAATATTACTTACACACTATCTTAGGAGCATTGTTACGCTTCTGAACTATGTTTTTTATCAGTAGACTAACTATTATCAGCGTACTACGTCGAAGTCACACATAATACAAGTAGAGCTGTCAGTGGCATCCAGATTGGTCCAAACTACTTCTGATTCACTGCACACTCTGGGCTGAAAATTCCCCTTGGTTATTACCGGCAAGGAAAGACAGAATTAAAAGATGGAGCTTAAACGCGCTGACTTTGTCGAGGATACTGTCATTCGCATATCAGAACATCAATCAACAAGACAAAGAGACGGAGAGAATGTATCGCCACAAAACCCGCCCCTTTCTAATTAGTCAGTCAATTGATCATGAATATCATTAAATCGAACATAAAATACGCGCTCAACAATGGAGTAAGATGTGAAAATTTGATAATTATTGATAAGATAGTATTTACATGACGTTTTACCCTTTAATTAATTTTATTTTTTATTATCTTTTGTAAATATCAATATTTTTGCATTTAAATAACTAATTTATTTCAACAGATAAAAATATTATATGAAAATTAATTTTTATAAATACACAATATTAAAAACATACCAACCAGACAAAAAACGATAAAATATTTAAATATTTTTTTATTTCTTTAATAAAATAATTCAATCAATTTTTACATATATATATTTTCGACAAAAAGAGAATATTGAAACTTCATAAATTAATCACCTAAAAACCTCGTTGTAACCGCACCCACCGGCTGCCCGACGACAGTCCCCCCCCCCTTACACATCCTTATTCATTAAGAATTTTTTTATCTTATTTTTTAAGATGACATACTCTCAGACATCCTAGTGCTTTGCGGTATACTGTTACAGACCTAAACAACCCTCAACCGACAGCAACCCCGCGAATTTTACAGCGTTAATTTCAATAAATTTTGAGGCGAATCAATCGCGCACCGGCAAGACATCACCGAGCTCTCTGTTATATTTCTACATAACCAACAACCATAAGTGCTTCTAGATTTAAATATACTTAGTATTTAATAAAGACTCACAATATAGTCAAAAATTTATTTAAAATTACATATCTGTTAATAAAGTATAATATTTAAAAAATATGTATTAATTTATAAAATATTATTTTAATATTACATTTAAATTAAAATAATAAAAATTAAATACATTAAAAAAAAAGTAAAAAGACATAACAAATTAAAGAGACCATTAAAAAAAGAACCCTAAGAAAAAAAAAAAAAGTACATCCCGGAAACGTAAACGAATAAAGGTCGTATAATATTACATTGAATGTTAGTGGAGGAGGTTGACCCGTCGCCCACTTGCCAATTCTGTCAAGTAAAATTGTTGAGAGTGTTTCAGTGAATTGCTTATTAAAAATAAAAATATAAATTCTTAATATAAAAATTGATATATTTATTTTACTAGGAAATAAATAATTTTTTATAGACTACTAAATATATATCCCCGACACATTTTTCTAATTATTTGCATGAGCATCATCACCTTATCAAAAGAATTACAATCTATCCCCTGAACGGTACAAAAAAGTTGAGAACTTCTATGTTATTATTATAAGGAATTATATTTGTCTCTGTTTTATATATATTATAAGTAAAATTGGAAAGTTAAATTCACAAAAAAAAACTTCGATTTAGGTTACTACATAAATAACTTCCGAGGATTAGTTTTAATTCATCCAATCCCTGAATTATTTCGTAATATCTAAACTTAGAAGACATGTCTCATTATCAATTTAAGTGTTTGAGAGTTCTCTGTCCCAAGGGGCATGGGGTCACTACATGGCGTGTCCAGTGCGGGGTGGGATGGCCTCGGGTCAGAGGGGTGACTCTGTAAGCTTACCCAGAGTCAACCCAGCCCTAAATGGGTACCTGGAGAAATCTGGGGAAGGTAAGCAGGAACGGAGTGTGAGAGCACAGGACGGCTGGTCCCCAGCCCCCCATAGCACTTCCTGGCTGAGGGCAAAGGGCTAGTGCCCTTTTTAATGATAGACAGTGAGTGGACGGAAAAGACCAGGACCAACATGTAAACCCCAAAAGTAACAAAAACGTTGTATCTCAGGCAATTTTGAACACTTTATTGACATTTCACCCAGTGTAATTACTTATGAATCCCCCCCCCCCAAAACACTACAGTAAATTTGGCGCCTTATAATAAATATATCCGTCAAAATACTTATAATTTTTTAAATTATAAATTAATTTAAATTTTAGCTTAAAATAATTAACAATAAAATCAATTTAGCGTTATAGTATTATAATAATCCGGAAATAGCGAAACGCGAAAACCTTAATATTCAAACACTATATTTGGTCAGATAGATTTTCTATGCGATAACGAAATAATATATCCTTAAAAAAAACTATTGAAAACAAAAACGTCAAAAGACTATCATAAGATGTAAATGTTACAACAGAAGAAAAAAAAACCACAATTTTTATATTAAATCAAACGCACATGAGTTATCAAACAGACATTAAAAGGGCCACGCTCACCGTTTATTCCTTTTTTTTGTGTTATCAGAGGGTATAAAAAAAAATATATATATATATAAATTGGAAGTCAAAAAATTTTCTTCTTCTGGGAATGGAGGGGACAATTGTAAAAACAAGAAGAAAATACAAAATAATTTAATTAGGGAATGTTCAAAAATTCAAAAAATTTGAAGTGTCAGGGTATTGCCAATTTTTAGAAATATATACGATATCTGTATGTATATATATATATATATATATATATATATATATATATATATATATATATATATATATATATATATATATATATATATATATATGTATGTATATATATAAACATATATATATGTGTATTATTAATTATGTACACACATGAAGCCTTGTTTGGTAATTATTTTAATAATTAGTTAATTAATACATATATAATGAACTAATTAAAATAAATAATTAACATATAAATATATAATAAAATAAATAAATATATAATTAGAAATATTAAAATATAAATTAAATATATAATTACATTAATAGTTATTTTAATAATTGTTTTAATAATAAAAAGTAAACTATTTTAATAATTTACCTCCCCTGCTCCTCAATGTGGTGTTGGAACGACCCTTCATTTTCGGGCAACGAGTAATTTTTTCACTTTAAGAGGGCGAGCGAGAGCAAATATCCTGTTTTCTACTAAGGTGATTCTAGACGTTCGCGTTACAAAACTAGCATCAAATTTGTCATCGGCCACCTCACAAAACCCTGAGCAGGGGGGGCGAAAAGTGGCGGAGCAGGGACTCTGTAGGCGTTAATCCTAGTGGTTTTTATCCTCGGGTATTAACTCTTATGGTTATGTTTCCTTATAATTTAAAAAATAGTACTTATAGTTTTTTTTATGACAATTAAAAATAAAACTATTAATTTTTACTTTATAATAAAAAAATTTTTTATTCTTTTTCTACGTTTAGGAGGGGTGGGGATAAAGAAGAGAAGTTAATACATAAGGACCCTCACCTAGTTCTAGGACCGCCCCCCCCAAACCCCAAAAACACTCGTTTAAATATTGTAAATCATTTAGAAAACTCTTTGCAATCATTTATGTATTGCGGTCTATAGAAAATAGCCCGTTTGACGGGTTTTGTGACAGGTTTCCTTGATACAGTTTATAGTGGTGGGCCCGCATAATGCACCAGTACCAAAATTAGCAAGTCATTTTGACTCAGAGAGGCCAGAAACCCCTGAAGAAAGAGTTACGATCTGACAATGCAACAAGATCGACCTTATAACTCGGGGAAATACCTCCAGAACGAGTTAACTTATTATTGTAATAAAACTTTACAATTTGATAAACCGAGAACACTGTATCGGACGACAGACGGTAGAGGGATGGGTCTACAAAGGGCACCCAGCCGCGTTGGGGGTGGAGGCCCACGTGTTTCTCGGTAAAGGCTCATTATACCTAACTTTTCAATACACATAAATATTTGTACCGTACCTGTAGTGAGAATAAAAATTGCACTAACTTTTTTTTTTTGTCCAAGCATATCAGTTATTTTGCCAATCCTTAAGACCGTACCCAGGATTTTTTTTCAGAGGGGGATATTACTCAAAAAGTTTTTCGGTTTTTTTTTATACAAAAAAAACGTAAAAAACAAATACAAAATTTGTTCATATCCATTTTTATTACTTTTTTACGAGTTAAAAAAAAAAACAACTTTTTTTTTGGGGGGGGGGGGGTTAAACACGGGTAAACACCCCACCTCCCCGGTAACAGACCCGGACAAATCTATTTTTTTTTACTTCTCTAAAATTAACTAATTAATAAAAAAAAAATTCATAAAAAAAAAGTAAAACTAAAACCAGAAAATTTATTCCAGTTTAAATACAAAATTTAGGCCTGGGTAGCCTTTTCCTTGCGGACCTTTGGTGTCCGCTGGGTTCTCATAATCTTGGATGCACGTTTCAAAGTTACCTACAAAATAAAGAAAATATTAGATTTTATATTAAATAGGTTTTTTCATATAACTTAAAAACGATCTTTGATCAGTCGTGGCGTAGTCAGCATGAGGTTTTAAGTGGGTAACCTCAGGAGAGGGAGCCTGTATCATCATGGATTTTTATGTATTATCATATATTTGTATTCTCATCATGGAATGTTTAATGTTCGTAGTAAATAAAATCAGTCTTTTAATTAATACAACTACCAAGATTACCTTAAAATGCAATAAATTATAATTATTTTTAGGACTCACCTGTCATAACATAATAAAACCCCGACAACATAATCAAAATATAGTAAATGTGATTTAATTATTTCGAATCAGATATTACAATTTTTCTTAAACAAACTAAAACCGCCTTTAATTTACAATGTATAATGTAAGTGGTCTAGTTTGATCTTTGTATAAATAAACCTTACCGAAGTTTATCTGTTTATATGTATCATATTTATTTTCTATTATCATTTACTTATTAATATATCTATTAATATTAATCATAATTTAAAATAACAAAATAAAAAAGAGTAATATAAAAAATAAAATAAATAAAACAGTATGTTTATTTTAAATTATAAATAATAACTAACAACTAGAATTTATGTCTAATCATAATAAATTTATTATAATTTTTTTTATTATTCCAATATAAATATTAAAATATTAACAACTACACAGACACACCATGATTCAGATAAATGGAGAGTCATCAGTGTAAAGGGATTTTGGTAAGACATACAAAAACTAAATTTTTAAAAAAATATATATGACTAATCGTTTCATAAAATTGTAATAACTTCTTTAAAATTTAATAAAACCAATATCAGATTATATATATTGTCTATTGAAAATTCAAGAACCAGCGCTTTTATTTTCAGAGTTTTTTTGAAAGACTTTGATGTTCTTTTGATGAAGATATTGCACTACTGTGAGATTCTTTTAATATTGATTTGTACCCTCTAATAGATAAATTTGTATTTAAGATAAATTGAGTGATCTTCTCCAATTCCTAGAATAGGTCTTTCTC
>NC_142804.1:61515359-61545317 GCF_049724085.1 Artemia sp. Qi Xiang Cuo | reverse complement strand
TCTGTTGGATGTTGTTTTCTGGTTTGATTTCTAACCTTAATGATGATTAATGATATTGTTTGCCTTTTATAATTTAATATAAAATTTTATGTATAGTGCAGCTTCTTATTTGTATCTGTAATATTAAATACTATTCATTACATTTTCATAGAAATTAATAACGTTTTTATGACCAATCATAACCTTTTCTGATCTGGTATAATAGAATTTCGAAGTTTCGGTTTTATTTTTATTTCTCTTTTGCGCACTACCCTGACTGACTATAAATGATATTTTCTGAAATTTTATTATTTTCTATACAATTGTCTGTATAGTTCATCTTATTTTTTTTCTCTCTAAGATGAAATACGATTCACGACATTTTCACATAAATTAATAACGTTTTTATGACAACTCAGAACCTTTTCTGATCTGGTATAATGGAATTTCGAAGTTTCTGTTGGATTTTGTTTTCTGTTTTGATCTCTAACCTTAATGACGATTCATTATATTTTTATGAAAATTTATGATATTTTCTGATCCGTTATTATTTAATTTAAAAGTTTATTTAGAGTGAAACTTCTTCTTTTTATCTGTAATATGAAAGACGATTCATGACATTTTCATAGCAATTCATAATATTTTTATGACCACTCATAACCTTTTCTGATCTGGTATAATGGAATTTCGAAGTTTCTGTTGGATATTGTTTTCTCGTTTGCTTTCTAACCTGAATGATGATTCATGATATTGTTTCAATTGTTATAATTGAATTGAAAAGTTTCTGTAGAGTGCAGCTTCTTATTTGTCTATGTAAGATTAATTACTATTCATTACATTTTCACAGCCATTAATAACATTTTTATGACAAATCATAACCTTTTCTGATCTGGTATAATGGAATTTCGAAGTTTCGGTTGGATGTTGTTTTCTCTTTTGCTCTCTAACCTGAATGACGATTCATGATATTTTTTGCATTGTTATAATTGAATTGAAAAGTTTCTGTAGAGTGCAACTTCTTCTTTTTCTCTGTAAGATGAAAGACGATTCATGACATTTTCACAGCAATTCATAACATTTTTATGACCACTCATAACCTTTTCTGATTTGGTATAATGGAATTTCGAAGTTTCGGTTGGATGTTGTTTTCTCTTTTGCTCTCTAACATGAACAACGATTCAATATATTTTTATGACAATTCATGACATTTTCTGATCTGTTATTATTGAATTTCGAAGTTTCCGTTGAGTGCTACTTCCCATTTTGCTCCCTAACACGACTTACGATTCTCGGCCTTAATATGTGTGTTTTACCTTAAAGAGAGAGCAACTCACCCTAACAATCCTGTGAAAAGGCCAAGCTTGATTCCTGTCCTTAAAAATGCTTTACAACTATTCAAAGTGATCTTATTTTGAAGTATCCTCTAAAAAAAATCATATATAAAAAGGTACCTCTGTTGCTTCCTTTACAATATCAGTTGTATCTATCTAAAAGATAGATAGATACAAGATAGATAGATGATAGATAAGATGTATCTAAAATAAAACTCTATCGATATATATTGCTTGATTCATGTCCTTAAAAATGCTTTGCAACCATTCAAAATGATCTTATTTTGAAGCATCCTCTAAAAAAATCATATATAAAAAAGTACCTCTGTTGCTTCCTTTACAATATCAGGTGTCTATAAATCAATCTATAAATAGATGTATCTAAAATAAAACTATCTATCGATATATATATATATATATATATATATATATATATATATATATATATATATATATATATATATATATATATATATATATATATATATATATATATATATATATATATATATAGCTTGATTCCTGTCCTTAAAAATGCTTTGCAACCATTCAAAGTGATCTTATTTTGAAGCATCCTCTACGAAAAATCATATATAAAAAGGTACCTCTGTTGCTTCCTTTACAATATCAGGTGTCTATAAATCGATATCCCTATATAGATGTATCTAAAATAAAACTATCGATCGATATGTATAGCTTGATTCCTGTCCTTAAAAATGCTTTGCAACCATTCACAGTGATCTTATTTTGAAGCATCTTCTAAAAAAATCTTATATAAAAAGGTACCTCTGTTGCTCCCTTTACAATATCAGGTGTCTATAAATCTATCTATCTATATGGTTGTATCTAAAATACAACTATCTATCGATATATATAGCTTAATTCCTGTCCTTAAAAATGCTTTGCAACCATTCAAAGTGATCTTATTTTGAAGCATCCTCTACAAAAAATCATATATAAAAAGGTACCTCTGTTGCTTCCTTTACAATATCAGGTGTCTATAAATCGACCTATCTATATAGATGTATCTAAAATAAAACTATCTATCAATATGTATAGCTTGATTTCTGTCCTTAAAAATGCTTTGCAACCATTCACAGTGATCTTATTTTGAAGCATCCTCTAAAAAAATCTTATATAAAAAGGTACCTCTGTTGCTCCCTTTACAATATCAGGTGTCTATAAATCTATCTATCTATATAGATGTATCTAAAATAAAACTATCTATCGATATATATATATATATATATATATATATATATATATATATATATATATATATATATATATATATATATATATATAGCTTGATTCCTGTCCTTAAAAATGCTTTGCAACCATTCATAGTGATCTTATTTGGAAGCATCCTCTAAAAAAAATCATATATAAAAAGGTACCTCTGTTGTTTCCTTTACAATATCAGGTGTCTATAAATCTATCTATCTGTATATATGTATCGAAAATAAAACTATCTATCGATATATATATATATATAGCTTGATTCCCGTCTTTAAAAATTCTTTGCAACCATTCAAAGTGATCTTATTTTGAAGCATCCTCTAAAAAAATCATACATAAAAAGGTACCTCTGTTGCTTCCTTTACAATATCAGGTGTCTATAAATCTATCTGTCTATATAGATGTATCTAAAATAAAACTATCTATCGATATATATAGCTTGATTCCTGTCCTTAAAAATGCTTTGCAACCATTCAAAGTGATCTTATTTTGAAGCATCCTCTAAAAAAAAATCGTATATAAAAAGGTACCTCTGTTGCTTCCTTTACAATATCAGGTGTCTATAAATCGATATATCTATACAGATGTATCTAAAATAAAATTATCTATCGATATATATAGCTTGATTCCTGTCCTTAAAAATGCTTTGCAACCATTCAAAGTGATCTTATTTTGAAGCATCCTCTAAAAAAAATCATATATAAAAAGGTACCTCTGTTGCTTCCTTTACAATATCAGGTGTCTATAAATCTATCTATCTATATAGATGTATCTAAAATAAAACTATCAATCGATATATATAGCTTGATTCATGTCCTTAAAAATGTTTTGCAACCATTCAAAGTGATCTTATTTTGAAGTATCCTCTAAAAAAATCATATATAAAAAGGTACCTCTGTTGCTTCCTTTAAAATATCAGGTGTCTATAAATCGATCTATCTCAATAGATGTATCTAAAATAAAACTATCTATCGATATATATAGCTTGATTCCTGCCCTTAAAGATGCTTTGCAACCATTCAAAGTGATCTTATTTTGAAGCATCCTCTAAAAAAATCATATATAAAAAGGTACCTCTGTTGCTTCCTTTACAATATCAGGTGTCTATAAATCGATCTATCTATATAGATGTATCTAAAATAAAACTATGTATCGATATATATATATAGCTTGATTCCTGTCCTTAAAAATGCTTTGCAACCATTCATAGTGATCTTATTTTGAAGCATCCTCTAAAAAAAAAATCATATATAAAAAGGTACCTCTGTTGTTTCCTTTACAATATCAGGTGTCTATATATCTATCTATCCGTATATATATATCTAAAATAAAACTATCTATCGATATATATATAGCTTGATTCCCGTCCTTAAAAATGCTTTGCAACCATTCAAAGTAATCTTATTTTGAAGCACCCTCTAAAAAAATCATACATAAAAAGGTACCTTTGTTGCTTCCTTTACAATATCAGGTGTCTATAAATCGACCTATATATATATAGATGTATCTAAAATAAAACTATGTATCGATATATATATAGCTTGATTCCTGTCCTTAAAAATGCTTTGCAACCATTCATAGTGATCTTATTTTGAAGCATCCTCTAAAAAAAAATCATATATAAAAAGGTACCTCTGTTGCTTCCTTTACAATATCAGGTGTCTATAAATCTATCTGTCTATATAGATGTATCTAAAATAAAACTATCTATCGATATATATAGCTTGATTCCTGTCCTTAAAAATGCTTTGCAACCATTCAAAGCGATCTTATTTTGAAGCATCCTCTAAAAAAATCATACATAAAAAGGTACCTCTGTTGCTTCCTTTACAATATCAGGTGTCTATAAATCTATCTTTCTATATAGATGTATCTAAAATAAAACTATCTATCGATATATATAGCTTGATTCCTGTCCTTAAAAATGCTTTGCAACCATTCAAAGTGATCTTATTTTGAAGCATCCTCTAAAAAAAAAATCATATATAAAAAGGTACCTCTGTTGCTTCCTTTACAATATCAGGTGTCTATAAATCTATCTATCTATATAGATGTATCTAAAATAAAACTTCCTATCGATATATATAGCTTGATTCCTGTCCTTAAAAATGCTTTGCAACCATTCAAAGTGATCTTATTTTGAAGCATCCTCTAAAAAAAAAATCATATATAAAAAGGTACCTCTGTTGCTTCCTTTACAATATCAGGTGTCTATAAATCGATCTATCTATACAGATGTATCTAAAATAAAATTATCTATCGATATATATAGCTTGATTCCTGTCCTTAAAATGCTTTGCAACCATTCAAAGTGATCTTATTTTGAAGCATCCTCTAAAAAAAATCATATATAAAAAGGTACCTCTGTTGCTTCCTTTAAAATATCAGGTGTCTATAAATCGATCTATCTCAATAGATGTATCTAAAATAATACTATCTATCGATATATATAGCTTGATTCATGTCCTTAAAAATGTTTTGCAACCATTCAAAGTGATCTTATTTTGAAGCATCCTCTAAAAAAATAATATATAAAAAGGTACCTCTGTTGCTTCCTTTAAAATATCAGGTGTCTATAAATCGATCTATCTCAATAGATGTATCTAAAATAATACTATCTATCGATATATATAGCTTGATTCATGTCCTTAAAAATGTTTTGCAACCATTCAAAGTGATCTTATTTTGAAGCATCCTCTAAAAAAATCATATATAAAAAGGTACCTCTGTTGCTTCCTTTAAAATATCAGGTGTCTATAAATCGATCTATCTCAATAGATGTATCTAAAATAAAACTATCTATCGATATATATAGCTTGATTCCTGTCCTTAAAGATGCTTTGCAACCATTCAAAATGATCTTATTTTGAAGCATCCTCTAAAAAAAATCATATATAAAAAGGTACCTCTGTTGCTTCCTTTACAATATCAGGTGTCTATAAATCGATCTATCTATATAGATGTATCTAAAATAAAACTATGTATCGATATATGTATATAGCTTGATTCCTGTCCTTAAAAATGCTTTGCAACCATTCATAGTGATCTTATTTTGAAGCATCCCCTAAAAAAAAATCATATATAAAAAGGTACCTCTGTTGTTTCCTTTACAATATCAGGTGTCTATAAATCTATCTATCTGTATATATGTATCTAAAATAAAACTACCTATCGATATATATATAGCTTGATTCCCGTCCTTAAAAATGCTTTGCAACCATTCAAAGTAATCTTATTTTGAAGCATCCTCTAAAAAAATCATACATAAAAAGGTACCTTTGTTGCTTCCTTTACAATATCAGGTGTCTATAAATCGACCTATATATATAGATGTATCTAAAATAAAACTATGTATCGATATATATAGCTTGATTCCTGTCCTTAAAAATGCTTTGCAACCATTCATAGTGATCTTATTTTGAAGCATCCTCTAAAAAAAAATCATATATAAAAAGGTACCTCTGTTGCTTCCTTTACAATATCAGGTGTCTATAAATCTATCTGTCTATATAGATGTATCTAAAATAAAACTATCTATCGATATATATAGCTTGATTCCTGTCCTTAAAAATGCTTTGCAACCATTCAAAGTGATCTTATTTTGAAGCATCCTCTAAAAAAAAAAAAATCATATATAAAAAGGTACCTCTGTTGCTCCCTTTACAATATCAGGTGTCTATAAATCGATCTATCTATACAGATGTATCTAAAATAAAATTATCTATCGATATATATAGCTTGATTCCTGTCCTTAAAAATGCTTTGCAACCATTCAAAGTGATCTTATTTTGAAGCATCCTCTAAAAAAATCATATATAAAAAGGTACCTCTGTTGCTTCCTTTACAATATCAGGTGTCTATAAATCTATCTATCTATATAGATGTATCTAAAATAAAACTTCCTATCGATATATATATAAATATATTCAAAATAAATCTATCTATGTATTACCATATGTACAGTTCTTCGTCAATAAGTTTGTTCATAACAATTTTTAGAGCTCAATTTTTATAATACAACTGTTTTATAACAGAACTCAAGCGATTAGGGCTATGTAGGAGAACCTAAGTAGCTTTACATAGCTAGACAGCATTATTAGTAAGGTGGTCGATGCAGTGATGATGTTACAAGCAGTATAGCCAAGACGTTTTTTTTAACAGCTGGAAAAGTTTGGAAAAACAGGAAGATAATTCTGAGCCAATATTAGAAAATTATAAGCTAAAATGATGAAAGGGGGCAAGTATGGTTCTAAAACATGGGCACTTCGAAAGACGGAGGGGGATTCACTGGATATTTTCCAGGGGAAATGCCAACGGATTCTTTTGGATACCTATCTGACTGACCGTATTTCAAACAGTAGGGTGTACGAAAAATGTGGTTCTTTCCCAATTTCTAGGGCTATAGTGAGAAAAAGGTTGAGAAGTCTAGGAGACGCTCTACGGATGAAGGATGACAAATTGCCAAAAGTCATCTTTTTCGACCAACCGTCTTAGGCTAAACAAAAAGCAGGTCTACCCGGTGTGGGAAGAGGTCGCAAGGAAGGATTTAAATGAAATTGGAACTTCTTGGGAGGGAGTGAAGAGATACGTTTTAAAAAGACTGGTATGGAGGAGGAGGGTGCACTGCAGTTTTGCCATCAGGAGGCTTGGTGCTGCAGTGAGTTGTCAGTACTTTGTGCATTTCGTTCGTTTTTCATCCAAGAGTTTGTTCTAGATTTTCATTTTGTAAACAGAAGTTATTTTTAAGGAATGTCTGAAACAAAAATTACACTAATGTGATGTCTTTGACGAGGTCATTTACAAAAATTACTTATCTTCTTTTTCTCCTTTTTCACACAAGAGGATTCATAACAAACAAACAGCTCTTGGTAACGAACCGTAAGTAAGGAGCGACTCGGTTTAATAGATACTGAAACTCTAAAAAAAGGAATTTACGAGTATGCAAATCTTGCCTAATTTTGAAAAAAGCGTGAAAACCCACCAAAAAGGTGAATGCTCTTGATAAAAATCACGTAATTGGATTTAGTATATCAGAGGGCTCTACTGTAGAGGTTTATAATTCCTACAAAAATGTCAAATTTTGCATTTTATCCCAAAAGAAAGATTACATTTTTATCTACTGTGATCGTACCAAACCAATGGTCCTAAAAGAATGGGAGGAGGCTCTTTAAATGAAAATTAATGGACATGTAAATGAAGATTGCCCCAAAGATAATCAAGTTGCTAACGACTGAGAACGCGGAGATAGCGAATCGATTAAAAACTATCAAAAAAATTTATATTTCGCTTAAGGGTGACGTTGGGTAATGAAAAGATTGATCAGGTGGGCAGCTTCACTTACCTTGGTAGTATTATTAGTGAAGATGGTGGGAGCAGTGAAGATGTTAAAAATAGAATAGCCAAGGCTCAGGGTGGTTTTTCACAGTTAAAAAAAGTCTGGAAGAATAGGAAGATAAGTCTGCAAACCAAGATTAGAATATTAGAAGCTACAGTGATGACAGGGGTCCAATATGGCTCTGAAGCTTGAGCGCTCCGAAAAGCGAATGAAGATTTGATAGAAGTTTTCAAGAAAAATCACCTACGGAATGTTCTGGTACATGGCTGATGGACCGTATTTCAAACAGTGGGCTGTACAAAAAATGTGGTTGAATACCGCTCCCTAGAGCTATAATGAAAGAAAGGTTGAGGTGGTTAGGGCACGTTGTGCGGATGAAGGATGACATATTGCCGAAGATTGTTCTTTTCGGCCAACCATCTAGGGCGAAACGGAAAGCAGTTCGGCCCCGTCTGGGGTGGGAGGACGTCATAAAGAAAGATTTAAAGGAAATGGGAACTTCGTGGGCGGGTGTAAAAAGGGAGGCTTTGAATAGATTGGGGTGGAGGAGGGTCGTGCGTAGCTGTGTTGGCCTCAGGCGGCTTGGTGCTGCGATGAGTTGTTAGTAGTAGTAGTTGTTGTTGTAGTCGCAATAATAACACATAAAATTTCTTAAACCACATTAGCCTGCCATAATAACAAATCTAAGAAAAAAACCCATTAAAGATGGTTTTTTTTAAGGCCAACGAAAATACTGAAAAACAGAGCGAATATTTCGGGAGGACAATCGCCTTCCTTCTTCAGAGCGAACAATTTTAAGGACATTTTATGCTTGCATCGAACAAGGGAGGCGGTTGTCCTTCCGAACAATTCGCTTTGTTTTCAGTTGTTTTTTTGTTGTTGTTGGCCTTAATAGTTTTACAAGAAGGAATTAAACCCTTTATGGAGATCTTAAGGGAAACTATGCAATGAGTCAGAATCTAAGCAATGAGATCTTAAGGGAAATCTCGCCATGTGTCAGAATCTAAAAAATTCAAGCAGATATCGGAAAGAGTGACATCAAAATTTAAACAAACATAAATTATTTCTTATATTAGGTGGCCACCCCTTTCTAGACCCCTCGCTCGTTCCAATTCAACAGCTCTTGCATCTGAGTAGTCGTTCTTAAAGAATTGGGACAAAGAGTTAAATCTTGGGATAACAAACTGGGGATTGAGAAGAGGAGCACCCCCCCCCCCTTACATGCGGAATATTCATATTCATTTTAGTCTTTAATGGCGCTTTTTAGTTTTATTTTAAAAAAAAACTTGCTTTTTTATTTAATTCAAAAGAATAAGCTAGCCTTTTGCGATATTTAAAAACAGTTTTTTTTCTTTGAAGGTTAATGAAAGAGAAAAAACTCAACACTTTTCAGTGAAATCCAACAGATTCTCGAGACACCCTTCTTTAAGATTCAAGTCTAATTTTCCGACACACAGTTTACACAGTACAAAAAAATCTAGAGGATTAATACTAATTTGCTAATAGAGTTAGTTATACCAGTGCATAAAAAAAAATACTATAGCGTATACTTTTTTGTGGAAACAGGATACAAATAGCTTATCACCTTCCATTAAAGTTCCCCTAGCCCCCAGGAAAAGAAGCTTCTCCAGAAAGTTTGAAGTCAATCCCCAAGGCGTGAGGAGAAACTGGGTGCACATATTTAACTACCCATGGGCACCCATAAAAGGGGGCGGCAGGGGGGGGGGGGCTGGCCGAATGATGCTGCCTTAATTTTATATTTTTGTTCTGAGATTTCAATTATACAGCATTAAAAGTGCCAATTAGACCAGGTTTGGCCCCCCCCTGGAATTCAGCTTATGAGCACCCATGTAACTACCCCTAGGCTTACAATGTTTCGCCGTTTAATGAAACCAACTACAATAAACTTTAAGGTTTAAAACTCTTAAAGCGAACTTTTTAAAACTCTTTAAAAAGACTTATAAGACTTTTAAGGCTCTTTATAAGACTTTGTAGAAACTCTTAAAACGTATACTCTTTTGTGAGGATCAGGGGAAAATTGTACCCTCCCCCCAAAACAAAATTAGAAATCACATTGCCCCCCCCCCCACCAAACAAATCAAAATCACCTTGCCCCCCTCTTGTTCCCAACAGCAATAACGATCATTATAATTCCCTATCATAGTTCCCCCCCTTTGAGGCGACTTAGTTAATTAGTAACCGAAAATTTAAAAATACGCTCTTTAAAAAACTACCAAGTGAGGAGAATTTGCCATTTAAAGCTGATTCAAAAAGTGTAACTGTTATTTCAATCAATCTTCATGGTGAAAATTAATTACAAAAATAAATTTCGAAAAACCTTTAAGACCCCTCAAAAATGACATCAGATCGAAATAAAACTGCACCAGTAGGATACCCATTGGCCATAACCCAACATCCCATATACGAAAATTACATT
Source organism: Artemia sp. Qi Xiang Cuo (assembly GCF_049724085.1). Taxonomy (NCBI): domain Eukaryota; kingdom Metazoa; phylum Arthropoda; class Branchiopoda; order Anostraca; family Artemiidae; genus Artemia; species Artemia sp. Qi Xiang Cuo. The sequence goes on along the minus strand of NC_142804.1, from coordinate 61,534,996 downwards.
CTTCCCTCTTGCGCAACAAGATAAACCACTTTCGAATGGGAAGCAGTGATGTGTGTCCTTTTCTTACATTTCTCCACCTTCTTCTCCGGTTTGTTTGTCACCGCTAATTGGGCACTGAAACATCTCAAAGAGATGTTGGAAGACTTACTTGAAATAAAAATTGCAACGTCGATTGCCTTTTGTAAGTAACAGAAGGTAACAGTAATGCAGTTTTCGAAAAACTGAATCTCAATTTACAAGACAATGTAACACATGTATCTTTTGACAAGATATTATAAAGCAGGTATTTATTGAAAAGTTCAGCTCCTGGGATAGAATCCCATACCATATTTGGGCAACTCTGTAGCCTGATTCCCTGTGGTTGATTCTTTATAATTCCAATCAAGAAAAAGCCCAAGGTTTTTTGTCCTTTTTGTGATATATTTTAGGGATTACTGGATGTAGGTTAATAGCCTATCAGACGAGAGGCATGAAAACAATAAACTGTAGCATATGCTTTTTTTGTGATGACCAGATAAAAATAGCTTGGATGCTTCTCCAATGTTTCAAATTATTTTAACCTCCCCCCCCCCCCTTCCAAAGAAAATTTCCCCCAAAAGTCCCAACTCGATTCCCGAGTCGTGAGACAAAACAAGGCATACTTACCAAGCTACGTACAAAAATAGTCTCCTTTTAGTGAAACCTAATAACTACATTCAATCTCTATAATGAGATGATATTGCTAGTCATTAGGCAAAAAAAAAAAAAAATATAACGCACGCTCTCTTGTGAGCACTCAGAAATGAAGAGATTGATCAGATCTCTGTTCTCCGAGGAAACTGGTACTACTCTATAGACTCTATAGCGTCACGTCACTCTTTTCAGATTAGCCCTTGACAGACAGAATCTCACCGACACTGAATTATATGAAGTATATACAATTTTACCACCAGGAGGAAATAAAATCTTCTATTTACATTCAAATAAAACTGAACCAAATATTTTCTCTCCAGACAACCCTTTTTTCACCGAGCTGAAACAAAATTTGAAGCCTTGAAGAATCTACCTTAAAGGCGTCTATGTTGACTAGTTACCTTCTGAAACTATTTGCTTAAATACAATGGTATGGCGTTTAATAAAAATCTTAAAATCATCAGATATTTCAGGTGTTAAAAATTATCAAATAAATGTGTTTGATCTTGACATGCAACTATCCCATAGCAACCCTTTAACAATTATAGCCTATACCAGTGGTCGGCAAAGTGCGGCTCCGGAGCCGCATGCGGCACTTTGGGCCCTCAGATGCCGCTCCAGCACAAATATTTAAATGCAGGCAGCAGACGCGCAAGTCGCACCGAGGGTTTCGGTCGGTTGACGATCGAAGGGAACGCGGCGCGGGGTAGACTCGCGCGTTTCTACATGCCAGCCACTGCCCACTGTGCCAGTCAGCAGTCAGTTGCAGGCAGTGGTCGGAGCTTATCGTGTCTGTGCGTGTTACAAGGATACCTTCTTGAAGACTAAAGTTGTTGTATTTTTCCATCTAGCTGCACATCTAACAGGTATTTTTCTCATCAATTTAAAAATGACAATAAGTTTGTATTGGTGGCTTTTGAAAAGATTATAATTTGAAATTTTTTTTAGGTGCCTTGAAATGGCTACCAAAAAGAAGCAAAGAAAAATAGAAGATGAAAACCGTGAATTTAGAGCTGAGTGGACCGAGACTTTTGCATTTATTGTAAACTTAAATGGTCTTCCGACATGTATTATTTGTAAGGAACAATTCACGCATAACAAGAAGTTAAATTTGGAGAGACACTTTACAGCTAAAAACGCGTCATTTAGCACTAAATATCGTCACGGTGATGCAAGGAAGAAAGTAGTTGAGGAACTTCAGAAGAACCAAGAGACATCAGCTTCTGTATTTAAGAACTGGATGCAATCTTCCAGCAATGTTGATATGGCAAGTTTTGTTATCAGTCTAGAGATTGCTAAGAAAGGGAAACCGTACACAGACGGTGAATACATAAAAAGTTGTTTTATAAATGCATCTGAAGAGCTATTTCGGGGTTTTAACAATAAAGCAGATATTCTAAAAAAAATTAATGAGGTACCAGTGTCTGCCAAAAAATGAAAGATAGAACAATTAAAATGTCTTCAAATATTACCATCCAGCTAATCGAAGATCTGAAATTGATTTCGGCTTTATCAATAGTAGTTGACGAGTCTTGTGACATAAATGATACAGCGTAAATTTTGCTTTTTGTAAGATTTATGTCTCATACTGGTCCTAAAGAAGAACTTTTAGGATTATTGCCACTCAAAGATCGGACACGTGGAGAGGATATCGCAAATGCTGTAATTGAGTGTATGGATAAACATCATATTCCTCTCGATAAAATTGTGTCGATTTCAACTGACGGGGCCAAAAGTATCACCGGCGTAAGAAAAGGGTTTGTTGCTATTTTGAAAGAAAAGATTAATCACGAGATACTTGCTTACCATTGCATCATTCATCAAGAAGCGCTTTGTGCGCAGACATTTCCAGAAGAAATTCATAAAGTTATGGAATTGGTGATTACTATAATTAACTCCATTTTGGCTAAAGCTCTTAATCATCGTCAGTTCAAGGAATTTTTAGTTGAAATGGAGAGTGAGTACGCTGATCTTGTGCTTTATAACAAGGTACGTTGGTTATCAAGAGGAAACGTTTTAAAACGTTTCGCATCACTATTACCAGAAATCAAATCATTTCTTCTTGAGAAGGGTGTTCACTATCCATAACTAACGGACGATCAGTGGCTACAAAACTTTTATTTCATGATAGACGCTACGTCTCATCTAAACCAGCTTAATCATAAACTACAAGGGAAAGGAAATACTATTTTTTCGATGTTAGAAGAAGTCACTTCATACGAAAATAAATTATCTCTTTTTGCTCAAGATTTTGAAAGGGAAACTCTGTTTCACTTTCCGAGCCTGTTGAAGCATCGCCAAAAAAATAATTCCTCTATTGACAAACACTACTTCAAAACCACCATTTTAAAAATGAGAGAAGCATTTCTCAGCAGGTTTCAGGAATTTAAAAACATCAAAGCGACCTTAGCATTCGCCAAAAACCCCCTTAAAGCTACGATAACAGATTTAAATTTTTTCTCCTTTTGGCATCGACATTAGTAACTTCGAAATACAATTGCTGGATTTAAAAAACAAGGAAATATGGAGCTCTAAATTTGAACGTCTTTTTGTTGATTTGGAAATACTGGAGAAGAAAAAATGTGAACTTAGTTCACAACACAAGTGGTCTGCTTTGAAAGACCTGGAGAAGGAAGACATGATCATGTTCAACGCCTGGATTAGTACTCCTGACTCTTATGATCAGCTGAAAAAACTCGGGTTTGGTGTTCTTTGCCTTTTCGGTTCTACATATTCATGCGAACAATCTTTTTCAAGCATGAATTTTATCAAGAGTAAATTGAGAAATCTTCTTATTGATGAGAACCTGGAATCGTGACTAAAATTAAAAACAACAACATACAAACCTAACATACTCAAACTTTCCAAGGAGATGCAAGGACATTGTTCGCATTAAGTGGTCTGCTTTGAAAGACCTGGAGAAGGAAGACATGATCATGTTCAACGCCTGGATTAGTACTCCTGACTCTTATGATCAGCTGAAAAAACTCGGGTTTGGTGTTCTTTGCCTTTTCGGTTCTACATATTCATGCGAACAATCTTTTTCAAGCATGAATTTTATCAAGAGTAAATTGAGAAATCTTCTTATTGATGAGAACCTGGAATCGTGACTAAAATTAAAAACAACAACATACAAACCTAACATACTCAAACTTTCCAAGGAGAAGCAAGGACATTGTTCGCATTAAGTGTTTGTCAGTTATTGTCATAATTAAATTTATGGATATCTTACTTTAATTCTTTTTTTAATCAATAAATATAATCTTTATTAATTTGAAATCAAGTTTCATTCAGTGTACCCGTAATTTAATGAAGGTCTAAAATCATATTAAAGGTTTACTAAATTAATAAACCGATCTGGCTCTCTAAATTTTTTTTAATCCTGGTAATGTACATATATGGCTCTTTGGCGAAAAAGTTTGCCGACCACTGGTCTGGACAAAGAAGTCTAATAAATATTCCACTCTTTGGGATCCCATCGAAACCTTTGGTCAGTTTGACTACGAGGAGACAGTTAATCAGAAATACCGGATTTTCAAGTTTTCCACTGTAAATACAGAAAGCACTGCTACTACTGCAACCTTTGCTTAAAACGACGTGGGATCACTAATGTACGAGGCCAGCCCAGAACAAGACTGTATATTTTGAGGGGAACGGTGAATATCCGACGTAACTGGTCCCACATCCGCTTTTTCGTGCCGATAAGACAGTTCCCAAATATTCGATGCAAAATCTTAAAATTTTGGGATCCCAAACGTAAGTGACGGGATATCTATGACTTTGTACAATTTGTCCGTCTGTAAGCATGATAACTCTCAAAGGGGTAGGCCTATAGATGTTTTGGTCAAACTTGGTGTGAGGATTCTTTGGGTCAAAGTACAGGTCAGTTTCGTAGATGGGCTATGTAGCTCTATATCTAGGGGTGGGGGCTAGTTAAAGATATTTTAAAAGTAAATAACATAGTCGATTTAGAGGTGTAAGGAGACATGCTGAATCTATATCTGAAACTAATTTTCTCGCTGGACAAATAGTTCGCCCGGAATCTAACCAAAACCGGAAAAATGATTAACAGTAGAAGTTGTATCTGCAGTTGATGAGAGGTTCGATGTAGGGATAAGGACACATACTGAATTCGTTTTCGACCGTTATTTTCTTCCCGGACAAGTATTTAGTCCGGAATGCGTCCGAAACTGGAAATATGGAAGAAATAAAAATCTGTTTGCAAGTCGATTACAGATTCGGTACAGGGGTAAAGCAACATGCTAAATCTGTATCTGAAGTTTTTTTGGGGCCGGACAAGTAGTTCGCTCAGAATCCTGCCAAAACCGGAAATTTGGTAAAACGAAAACAAAATCCAAAGTATAAATATTTTGGATAAACAAAATCCAAAATCGGACATTGTTCGCATTAAGTGTTTGTCAGTTATTGTCATAATTAAATTTATGGATATCTTACTTTAATTCTTTTTTTAATCAATAAACATAATCTTTATTAATTTGAAATCAAGTTTCATTCAGTGTACCCGTAATTTAATGAAGATCTAAAATCATAATAAAGGTTTACTACATTAATAAACCGATCTGGCTCTCTAAATTTTTTTTAATCCTAGTAATGTACATATATGGGCGAAAAAGTTTGCCGACCACTGTCCTAGAGCATTACTCATAATGCCTGCCTCTGCGCCCTGGCGGGTTCCGTCGACACAGAAATTTCTCTTATCTGACCTTTGAACTATCTTTAATGAAATGGCTATTATAAAAATTTATCAGATGGGCTTGGGGAAAAACGTGTGGGGGGATAGTTGCCCTCCGATATCTTTTGACTCTTAAAAAATGAACTACAACTTTCGATTTCCAATCAAATGAGCCCCCTCTGAAGTTTATACGAGCATCCCTTTCATAAGAACCATATAAGCCCCCAGGACAACACTAACAACGCCTATCTCTCGGGCTCTGGGGAAGTTTTTGTTACATAATTTTTAAACAATTTCCTAAACACTGGAAATTTCAACAATTTCTAAAATTTGTAGCCAACGGGTTTGGGGAAAAAGAGTGTTGGGGGCTATTTTAACTCTCTTGACTCTTAAAAAATGAACTAGAACGTTCAATTTCCAATTAAATGAGCCCTCTATGAAGCTTATGCGAGGATCCCTTTCATAGGAAACATACATGCCCTTAGGGCATAACTTAGAACGCCTTCGCCTGTGCCCTGGGGGGTTCTATTGACAACAGATTTTTTCTTATCCGACCTATGAACTATTTTTAACAAGATGACTATCTCATAATTTTCATCAGATGGGTTTTGAAAAAGAACGCGGTGGGGGGGGGGGGCTAGCTGCCGTCGGACCTCTTTTGACTATTAAAATTCAGCTTGGACTTTCAATATTCAATCAAATGAGCCCTCTCTAAGGTTTATACGAGCATCCCTTTCATACGAACAATACATGCACCAAGGCATAACTTAAAACGCCTGTCCCCGGGCCCTGGGGGTTGTGACGACACCTGAGTTTTTGTTATCTGACTTTTGAGAAATTTTTAACTTACTGGTTATCTCAAAATTTTTATTACATGCATTTGGGGAAAAAAGGGGCGTGGGAGGGGGCTAGTTGCCCTCCCGTCTCTTTTGACTCTAAAAAACTTAACTAGAACTTTCAATTTCCAATGAAATGAGACATCTCTGAAAATTTTTAAGAGTATCCCTTCAATAAGAACCATATATTCCCCCAGGACATAACTTACAACCCCTGCCCTCGGGCCCTGGGGGGCTGTGTTAACCCCTGAGTTTTATTTATATGGTCACCGAACTATATAAAAAAAGTTATCTCAAAGTTCTTATCGGATGGGTTTGAGGAAAAAAGGGCGTGGGGGCTAGGTGCCCTCCAATCTCTTTTGACTCTTAAAAAGTGAACTAGAACTTTCAATTTCCAATCAAATGATCACTCTTTGAATCTGATAACAGCTTTCCTTCAATAAGACCCATATATGCCCCCAGGACATAACTTACAACTCCTACCCCCGGGCCCTGGTGGGTTGTGTAGAAACTGGAATTTTTGTTATGCGATCTTTGAACTATTTTCAACAAAATAGCTATCTTAATTTTTTTTTAAATGCATTTGGGAAAAAAGGGTTTAGGAGGAAAGCTGGTTACCATCCAATATCTTTTGACGGTTAAAAAGTGAACTAGAACTTTCAATTTCCAATCAAATGAGCCCTCTCTGAAGTTTATACGAGCATTCCTTCCATAAGAACCATATATGTCCCAGGGAAAATAACTTATAACCCTTTCCCCTGAAGACTGTGGGGAGAGTGTCCTGCTCACACGTATAATTTTCAGAACTTTCAACTACGTTGAACAAAATGGATGCATAAAAATTTTTATTGGATGTGTTTGGGGAAATGGTGGGCTTTGAAGGTGTTTTAGTTGCCTTCCAATCCCTTTCGACTATTAAAAAAGGCACTAGCCATTTCTATGTCCAATCGAATTAGCCCTTTTTGAAGTTTCTACTACAACGCGTTCTATAAAAACATTATATGCCCTGGGGCCTAACTTACAAACCTTGCCCTAAGGGCTATGGGGGAGTGGTCATCCTCAAAGGCCTAATTTCCAGAACTTAAAACTAGGTTTAATAAAATAGGTGTCTCAAAATTTTGATTGGATGTGTTTTGGGAAAAGGTGGGCGTGAAAGGGGGTTAGTTGCCCTCAAATCACTTTCGACTATTAAAAAGGGCACCAGTCCTTTGAATTTCCAATCGAATGAGCCTTTTTTGAAGTTTCTACGACAACGCCTTCTATAAGAACCTTATATGCCCCCAGGGTATAACAAAATCCTTACCTTGAGGGTTTTGGGGGAGTGTCCTCCTCAAAAACATAATTTCTATCTGGAAATCAACTACGTTGAACATAATGGCTATCTCAAAATTTTGATTGGATGTGTTTGGGAAAAAAATGGGCTTGGGGGGAGGGCTAATAGCCCTCCAGTCACTTTCGACTATTAAAAATGGCACTAGCCCGTTGAATTTCCAATTGATGAGCCTTTTTTGAAGTTTCTACGACAACGCGTTCTATAAAAACCTTATATGCCCCCAGGGCATACCCTTTCCCTGGGGGCTGGGGGGGAGTGTCCTCCCCAAAAATATATTTTCTATCTGGAAATCAACTACACTGAACAAAATGGCTGAACAAAAATGGGGGAATAATGGGCGTGGGGGGAGGGCTAGTTGCCCTTTAATTACTTTCGCCTATTAAAAAGAGCACTAGCCATTCGAATTTCCAATTGAATGAGCTTTTTTGAATTTTCTACACAACACCTTCTATAAAAACCTTATATACCCCCAGGACATAACTTAAAACCCTTGCCCTGAGGGTTGTGGGGAGTTTCCTCCTCAAAAACATATTTTCCATGTGTAAATCAACTACGCTGAACAAAATTAACTATCTCAAAGTTTTGATTCGATCTGTTTGGGGAAATGATGGGTGTGGGGGAGGGGGCTAATTGCCCTCCAATCACTTTCGACTATTAAAAAGGGCACTAGTCTGTTGAATTTCCAATCGAATGAACCTGTTTTGAAGTTTCTACAACAACGTGTTCTATAAAAACCTTCTATGCCCCCAGGGCATATCCTTTTCCTGAAGGTTGTGGGGGAGTGTCCTTCTCAAAAATATATTTTCTATCTGGAAATCAACTACACTGAACAAAATGGCTATCTAAAAATTTTGAGTGGATGTGTTTGGGGGAATGATGGGGGTGGGGGGGGGGGCTAGTTGCCCTCAAATCGCTTTTGAACCTTAAAAAGGGAATAGAACTCTCAATTTGCATTCGAATGAGCCCCTTTTGAAGATTCTACGACGATCCCTTCTATATGAAGTGCCTCTGGGAGAACAAATAATAAATAAGTAATAATAGTAAGAATAATAATAATAAAACATTGGAGCCGTATAGCCTTTACTATAGGCAACGCTATAGCGTTGGCTCTGATACTTCAACATTCTAAATATGGGTCTCATCAAACAGTTCCTGGTAACGAACTGTAAGTAAGGAGTTACGCAGCTCAATACTAACCAAAACTCTAAAAAACAGAATTATGATAGCAATAGAAAAATAAAATTTGTTTATAGGCTGATTTAAAATATATAATTTCACTAAGTTTAGTGTTACCCATCAAATACTATGAACTTGAGAAAGTGTGCCTGTCTTTTGAAAAAGGGGGAAACGCCCCCTAAGAGTCAAATAATCTCAAGGAAAATAACACCATCAGATTCAGGGGTGATCGTATCGAACCACTAATCAGAATGTCTGGACATGATTCATTCGAAGAGAATTGTAAAGCTGTAAGGCACCTTTTAAGTGACCAAAAATATTGAAGGGCAGGTACCGCCCCTCCAGCACCCTTTTCTTCCAAAATTTTTCTGATCAAAATTTTGAGATAGCTATTTTGTTCAATATAGTTTAAAAAATACAATAATAATGTCTTTGGAAATTTCATGACCCCCCAGAACCACTGGAGGAAGGGTCACCTTTCCAGGTTACATGCCCCGCCCCCCAGTCTTAAAAGATTCTGCCCCCTCAGAAATAACACTGTTTTTCACTCTTTCAACCCTTGGGTTTTCAGGTTATCTACCGACCCCTCCTCCTTCGTTTTAAGAGACTCCGCCGCCTCAGAAATAACTTAAAATAAGACTGCTTTTTCACCTTTTCAAGTCTTTCCTGCTTTTTACGCTTTTCTAAATTCTTTTATTCTTTTAAGTGCCTATAACTATAAAATATGCACATATGCTATAAAAATATGCATATAGACCCCGTTTGGGGAAGTCTATTCTTTTTTGCTATATGTGTGTGACTTTTTGGAAGATTACAAGTAAGCTGTTTTCTACGACTGTGTAGACTATTTTTTTCAGGAACCCAGACGGGTAGAAAAATAATTACGTGATACCGTCATTATTATATTGACAGGGGGTTCCGTTACCTTTCAAGGAGATAGTTAGAGATTTTAGTGGTGACCCGAGTTGGGCGCACCTTTGGCCTTAGCATTTCGCCATTTGAACGTTTGATCACGTTATCATACCCTGAAGCAGGGTATATAGTAAATTGGGCATTACAAAACCCTATATTTACAGAACCGTTGTTGTAAGCGCGGGTATCCCATTATAATATTTGGTGCCAACAGGGGCTTTCCCCTCCAGTAAGTGGCTTAGCACCATTTTCGCACCGATAAGTGGTGACAACCGTACCTTACCACACGAATGCTGGTGGCAGTCGTGGCTTACCAGTATAATAGTCATTGATCGACCTTCTGAAAGTACTGAAAGTTTCGAAACATTGAAAAAGCTAAAAAAAAAAGAAGATTTATTAACAAGTTTTGTAGACTTGTTGCCTCCATCCTATCGTGAACTAAGTAAAAGATTCTTGATGTATCTCGCTAAAAAGTAGCAAATTGACGAGAAAAACAATGAAGTTATAATCCAGGGCAAGAGTTGCAATTTATTTGATTTGCTATCAGATTTGATTACAAATCGTAAAAGATTCAAATCCTTTGATATTCATTTATATAAATTTTTAAAGTCGTCAAATCTTCCCAAAAGTCTTATTCGGAATAAAAATATTTTAAAACGATTAAGGGAATTTGAAGAAATATCCCGAGATATTTCATTGAATAGCACGCCGAGTGGGACTGGTAAGGGTATTAAGCAAACACGTCTTTTCACATCGTTATGTACACACAAGGTTAGCAGACGATTACGTTCAAAATGGACTAGGTTTTGAAAGGTGTTTATAAAAATATTGGTGAACCAGAAAGTTTAAGTTCTCCCACTACACTTGCTCAGGTTGCCGGGATTAAAAAGAAGCTATCAAAAGAGTATTTACAAAAGGAACCCAGTTATACTCTACATCGAAATCATAGGGTTTATGGTAATTACTATCGAATAACTAAAGCCTTTTACCCTCTGCATATGTTACAAGCAGATCTTTTGACCCTAGGCACGATTCAAAGACGTCATAATAAACCCTACAAGTAAATCTTACTTGCAATAAGTGTTCTTAGTCACTATACATCTGCAGTTACATTGCAGCCAAAGAAAGGCAATGGTCTTGCTAAGGCCCTTGAATCCGTCTTTGAACAAGATTTGTATAAAAAAATTTCAAACAGACCGTGCAAGTGAATTTGCTAATACGCATGTAAAAAGGGTTTTATTTAAATATAATACAATTTTCTATCATAGTCATAGCCCTATAAAGGCTGCATTGGCTGAACGCTTGATACGAAAAATTCGACTTTCAATTCCAATATATTGCACATTGAAAAATAATGCTGTATTTATTCAAGACTTAGATAAAATGATGTTGATTTATAATCAACGTCTTCAGTGATCCTTGCTCAATGCTAACCCTATTGGATTTCATCGTAATGACAAAAAAATATAAAATATTGTTTATATAAACAATATTAAAATAAAAAGCGGGGGAAAAAATTTAATGTTAGCGATTATATCCGAATCAATCGTACAAGAAATATAATTGAAAAAGGAAATTAATTGTCGAGCACTGAACTTTTTAAAGTGTAAAAAGTCTTGGACACTAACCCCATAACGTATCGACTTCGTGATATGAAAGTTTAAGAGATTTTTGACTGTTTTTATGACTATGAATTGCAAAAAGTTGGAAATAGTGAAGTCGATCCAATTGAAAAGGTATTAAAGAAACGTACTCGCAAGGGTAAGCGACAGTTGCTTGTTTGCTGGCTGGGATACAACTCTGATTTTGGTTCATGGGTACCCGCTGAAGAGGTTCATAATGTCTAATGAATTTTATGTGACATTCATGTCCAATGTTTCTGACCCTCAAAATGACGGTTTGAATAAAACGAGCGATTTTCGGACAAAACTCTCCCTTGTCATGAAATTCGAGGGAAGGTATGAAGTTGCTCTTGTAGATTTTATTTTAAAAATGCATATGATATCCTAAGAAAGGATCGTGCATATGATATAAAAATTAGACCACATAATTGGCTGGTAGTTAACGATCTACAAGTAATTGAAAAGGTAAATGCATATGAGTATCCCTTTGTCACATTATCATACAAGGAGTTCGGGAGTAAGAATAATTTATGTCGTGCTATCAAAAAAAATAGTATCCTAAAATGTTGCCTTTAAATTCAACTATTCCAAGGAAGAGGGCAAAATCTACATTAGTTCACCCATTGACAATAAAAAGGCTAGTCTCAATGACGACTTACTTGAATTTCTTGGATTTAAACATAATACTATCAATGGTAAAAGTACTGGAAGCGGTAGTGGCATGAATCGTGTCATTCTCGCAATGTATCCACCCGCCTTCTCCTCGGACAATTATATGTCTCTTTACGCATCCTTTGTCCACTGATCAATAGTGGGTAAAACCAATGTCCCCCTTCTGCGTGTTCTTGAACTAAAAACCTCTAATGACCATATTCAAAAATATAATATAAAGCACCTTCAATACACTCCAGTCAATACTTCGTGTTTGGAGCTCTGTCGGTTAACATTAAAAAGTGAATTGGGCGATCCTCTAGCAATAACAAAAGGTTTGGCTATAATTTTTGACCTATTAAGTGGGATGGCTAATAGAACTAAGTTTGTATGTCCTAAAATTGATTGCTATGTTGCTACTCTTAGTCCAAGAAAAAAAGGTTATGAACGAACTATTACAAAGGTACTTTGTCAATGTCTGGTTACGGTCTCGGTAATTGGTTTTCTAAGCTGTTTCGCTTTATTTCTTGACGCTTTTTTTCGTTGAAACTTCGAGAGTTGGCAATAGCACAGTTCCCCTTTCTGTAATTTCTTGAACGACAAAACCTCTAATGACCATATTCATCATTACAATGTAAAGCACCTTCAATACATTCCAGTCAATACTTCGTATTTTGAGCTCTGTCAGTTAGCCTTAAGAAGTGATTTGGGTGATCCTCTAGCAATAAAAAAGGTTTGGCTGTTATTACATGTTATTTTCAACTCATTCATTGAGGTGTCTAATAAATTCAGTTTGTTTGTCCTGATATTGATTACTATGTCGCTACTCTTGGACCACAGCGTATGGGTGATGGAATAGACTATTACAGGGGTCTTTCGTCAATGTCCAGTTACGGTCTCGGCAATTGGTTTGCTAAGCTGTTTCGCTCTGCACTACTCCTGGCTAAAAAATATATTGCACTGGTTGCCGCGGATTTTACACTACATTTTGCACTACGGATTTTACACTACGTCCTCTACACTACATGATTTGGGCTCTGGGAAGAATTTTAAAGAAAGTTTTTTTACAAAATCTCAGATCCAGGGCGCGATCCCTTGGTGAGCCATTGAAAAAACACGGAAAGGGTTTAAAAAGAGTGTGAAAGACCTTGTCAGTCATCAGTCTCAAGTCAGCCCAGAAGCGTAAAGCATCACTCTTGTCAAAGAAGAAAAAGAAAATAAAATATCGGGAAAATATTTCTTTTCCTAGAAAATAGCATATCTACCACATAAAGATTCTCACCCTTCAGTCAACACATCTCGAAATCTTTTCAATGCTGAAAATGTAGATGTCAGTGAAAAAACATGGATAGAATGAACAATTTTGTCCGCAACAACCTTTCTCTGAAAATGTTCATTTTCAAATTGATTCCAATGAAGACTACTTCATAGATTTGATTTCGACATTTATAGATTTAAATGCCATTGTTAAAAAATCTAACAATGAAAAACCAAGTGCTGCCGATAGGTTATCCTATGAAAATTGTGTACTAAACAATTTATTTAGACAAATAAGTTTCTACATAAATGGAATATTGGTGAACACGAGAAATAATCTTTCAAATTATGCAAGCTATATACAATTCATGTCGATGACCCTAATCTCTTATAAGCTGTTGATAAGTCATGTACTGGGTTTTGAATATAAAACAGATACTGCCATAAGCAATATTCTTAGAGATACAACAACAAATATTTTTCATTTAGCTGGAAAGCTAAATCATGAAATATTTTTATTATACCTCAACGGTTGCCTCCACCGTAAAGATTGATATAAAGCAACAACTCCCAACATGCAATTTAATTTTGCAAAACGTACTGGGTGCTGCACCCGATAGACTTGAAAAATAAAAGATCTAAAGCCGAACTGGCCGGCCATAACAGAAAAAATATAAATACGACAAACGGGTCAATGGCCAGTAAATGAAAACGAAGAAAAGAAAACAAAAACGAATATTTTGCCTGTATCAAACAAGGCGTCTTTATCGTAGATAAGAAAAATAAACTACCTTCGTGAAAGCACCTCACGAAAGTAACTGGATTAAACCTTTTAAAATAACAAATGAACCAGGAATAAGCTATTGCAACATAATTTTAAGCAAAGCTTTTGATGCTCCAATTCGCTTAGGTTTATTATCTGAACTAGCCCCTGGGACATTGTGCAGTACTTTAGTTTAAATTTTAAATAAGGGTTCATTTTTTAAAACAGTTTCATAAATAGGATCAATATTTATATTCCCAGTTTCTCTATTAATTGATTAAATTTTAAGCAATTTTATATTATATTCTTAGGCAAGTCTATTTTAGTTTTATGTATATTTTTTAGTTTTTTTTATCCATGCTGAAGACGCCTTGTTTGATAAGGGCGAAATATTTGTTTCTTTCTTCGTTTTCATTTACTGGCCATAGACCCGTTGGTGGTATTTTTATTTTTTCTGCACCCGATGTAACAGTCTCTCTCAGGTTGGCAATACTCCAGGTACCAAAACAGCAAGTTATGAGTCTTGTTGCATTAGAAATCGAAAAATTAAGAGCCGCTGGAAATAATTTTAAACTTTCAAAAGTATTCTACTTTCGATAAGGGCAAGTCTACCTTTTCTTATTCTTTAAAACAGCTTTGTCATGAAGTTGATTATATGGGGCCCAATTTTTTTTTCGGCATTGAAGGTATATGAACCGTCTCCTGAGCTTATAGGATCACACTTTTGATTCGGTCACCTTTGGGAAAGAAATTAAATAAACAAAGTAACATGGATTCATGATCTTTATTGTGGTAAAAAATATAAATTTTGTATTTTGGTATATAGGACCTTGACATTTATAAATTAGGGTTATATCTGACACCACTCCGGCTAAGTACGCTGAATTTCTTTATATTGAATCATCTGCCTATTTTTTCCAAAGTACTTAGAGGTATTATACAGTAGCGAAAAGTCCTATACTCCATTGAAGATTATTTAGTTGTCGGTATAAATGAAATTCTCGATTATTTAGTTGTCGGTAAATTTTTGCCCAGTTTCTCATATCACCCCAAAAAAACGAAGGTAGTACTTTTGGTGCCAAGATAGAACAATATTTTCTCTGTACAGAATTTGCTATGTCGCGCAGAATTCATTTTATAACACAATAATAATACACCCAAACAAAGATGTAGGATGTCTTTTGGCCAAACTGATCCCAATACACTTACCAATAATAGTCTTGATTACGCAGTTCCAATTAATCATATGCAAAAAAACACAAATGACCTGAATGAGACTTTATTGTATGATGCCTGGTAGACCAATTTTTTTGCGTCACACCAGCGCAATCTAGGTAGTACTTTTGGTGCCAAGGAAAAGTATTTACTGATCTTTGTGAAAACTGCTTGTACACATTACATACTTTTTCAAAAACAATAATAATCCCCAAAAACAGAGCAATAAGATACCTCTTTGTCAGGTTTCACCCGTACCCAGTGTCATAAATTATTTCGAGGATGATTAACTCCACTGACCGTTATCCATAAAAAGCAGATGTCATTCTGGAACAATTAGTGTGCGGTTATCATTAGAGCCTGTTCTCATATCACCCCAACATAAACCAGGTAGCACTGCTTGGCCAAAGAAGGGTTTTTCCTGCTCGGTGCAAAAACTGTTTGCACGCATCACATACTTTTTCAAACACAATAATAATACCCAATAACAGAGTAATAAGATACCTCTTGGTCAGGTTTCTATCAACCGAAGTGCCATAAATATTTTTTTGGACGAAGCTCTCCAATGAACATTAGAAAAAAAAATTAAATGATGTAATGGATTGTTTAGTTGTCGGTGAATTTTAGCCCATTTTCTCATATCACCCCAACAAAACCCAGGTAGCACTAGTGGTAGCTCGATTATTAGGTAGCGCGTAATGCCCAATAGTATTATTTTATCGTACCAAAAAATTATAAGGAAACTGATCTTATTCATTTTCATGAGCTTGTTGCTGTTTGAGAAAGGGAAGAGCAACTAGCTACTTTGCATTGAAAGATGTCAAATTTGAAGTAAAATTTGGCTTGTCAGGAGTGTTAAAATGTTGTGGTTTGCCCAAGAAATGGCCTTTCAAATGGAGTTTCATAAGTATTCTACTTTCGATAAATGCAATTCCACCTTTTTTTATACTTTAAAACAGCTTTGTAACTAAGTTGATTATATCGAGCCCAATTTGTTTTTCGGCATCGATGGTATATGAACCGTCTTCTGAGCTTATAGGATCACTCTTTCGATTTGGTCCCCCTTGGGGAAGAAATTAAAGAAACAAAGTAACATGCATTCGTGATCTTTCTTGTGGTAAAAATGTAAAATTCCGTATTATGGTATATAGGGCCTTGACACTTATAAAGTAGGGTTATCTGATATGCTGGATATGATGCTGTAATTTTCAGTAATATACCCTGTTTGTCTCGTTTGTCTTCTTTCAGACATAGGAAACACTTTTAATGGCTCTTCGTATTTGATTGGTATCAATAAACTTAATGAGCCTTACGTTTTTACAATCAACATGAATATTAAAATATATGTTGAATCTATTGTTATCAAATTTTACCTTAGAGTTTTGATTACTATTCAGCCATTTCTCTCGGTACTTACAGCCCTTTGCCATGAGCAGTTTGATATAACGGAGACTGCGAGTAGTAATTTTCCAATATTCTTTTCATTTTCCTTTTAAGTTTTAAGGATAAAAATGAATAATTTTGTATTTAATGCTAATGTTGTTCTATTGGTTCGTATTATAAGACAGTTATTGTTTTGTATTTTATGACCATTAAATTTTTAGTTGACATTACAACTAGCTCTTTGTTAAGAGGTCATTCTTTGTATTTTTGCTTAAGAATAAAATACCAGTTACCTTAATTGTGAATTCTCTTTTTGCCTTCGTGACATAAATTTTTCAAGGGTATGCCCCGGCAATATTTTTATCATAAAAAACAAATACACGTTCCGAAGTAAAAATTTGTATTCAAAAGAATTGAAACCCAAGCCTTTAAAAAAGCTGTTAAAAAAAGCCCTCTTGAAATTAATTTTCATCTTTATTCAGCAACAAAAAAAAAACATTTGTCCCTGTTTATGTTGAATACAAGAGGAATTTGGTTGTATTCGCGAAGAGCCAAAGTCAAGGAGGTTTTTCGTAGAGGCAAATGCACATCAAAATCTGGTCGTTATTATCTATAACTTTGAAGCCAATCGATAAAAATAACTGCCTAGCTTTTTTTGCGAGAAGCCAGAAGTGAACAGTGCCATCAGAGGGGTCACATCCTCCTTTTTGCCACTGATAATATAGAAGTAAAACTACTGCATGATACCACACCGAAAATAGTGATTTAGCTAAAAATTAGAAGACAGAGAAGATATATGAAAAACCAGGAGACAACTTTTTCCTAAGTCCTAACTATAGAAAATCCTTCACATTTCCAGCTCAAAGAGTTGATGTCTTCTTAACTTTCTACTATCAATTCTAAGGGGAAAAAACCATGTAAGTATTATTTTTGTTTGTTTTCAGGCTTAGTAAGATCTTTTTTCGTTTTTTACCATATACTGATTACATTTTACTTAATATTAGATTATGGAGACCTACCAATTGTCATAATTTATCAAAATCTTTTCTTCATAACATTCTTCTTAACAGAACTCATATATCCCGAAATACTATAATTATCACTTTCCCGATTACATAGACTTTAAGATTAGTTAGTTAATGTTTCCGTATGAATTTATATATTAACGTTTGAAAATGCCTATGTTTTATGTTCTATAAGATTTGCCTCTAAGAAAGACATGTCAACTTTATAATATTGCTGTTTCTTCGCTCCAATTTCTTTACTGTTTAAGTTCCGCTGTTTTATTACTCTTTAAGCTTCAATTTCTTTGTAAATGAATGAATTATAACGTACCAAGAGGTAGTTGTAATGCTAAAATACTATTACTTTATCTGTTCCATAAAACATAGCAAATAAAGCGAGACACTCAACCCAATTTGATTAGATTTAATTAATGTTGATGAAAGCATCTACGGGCATAGGAAAAATGCCATTTTTTTAGATTCACGAATTTTTCTATTGATTATATAGCAATCAAACAGTTCGTGGTAACGAACTGTAAGTAAGGAGCGACCTGGCTCAATGGTAACCGAAACTCTAAAAACCGGAATTTTGGTACCAATAGATACATCAAAAGAATTAGATTTTAATTTTGATTTCAAATATATAAGTTTCATCAACTTTAATCGTACCCATCAAAAGTTACGCGCCTGAGAAAATTTGGCTGATTTTTGAAAAAAAGGGGAAAGACCCCCTAAAAATTATAGAACCTTAATGAAACTCACACCATCATATTCAGCGTATCAGAGAACCCTACTTTAGAGGTTTTAAGCTCCTATCTACTAAAATGTGGAATTTTGTAATTTTTGCCAGAATAAATATCACGGGTGCTGTTTTAGGTGTTTGTTTCTTTTTGTTTTTTTGCCAGGGATAATTATATTACCCCAGTGGTCCTAGAATATCTTAGGAGGGCTCAATGGAAAAGAAATTACAAGTTCTAGCGCCCTTTTTAAGTGACCAAAAAAAATGGAGGGCAACTAGGCCCCCTCCCACACTCATTTTTTTCTCAAATTCACCCAATTAAAATTTTGAGATAGCCATTTTGTTCAGCATAGTCAAAAATCTAATAAATATGTCTTTTACGATGACTTAATCCCCCACAGTTCCCAGGGGAAGGGCTGCAAGTTATGAACTTTGCCCATTGCTTGCATATTGTATTGGTTATTGGGAAGTATACAGACATTTTCAGGAAGAATTTTTTTTGGTGGGGGGAGAGGGGCTTGAGGAGGGGGTTACTCGGGATAATCTTTCCGTGGAGGATGTTTCTTTGGGGTAAGGGACATTTCTATGAAGGGGGCGCCGGATTTCCAAGCATTATTTAAAAAACGATCAGAAATTAAATTAAAAAAAACATGTTTTTTCAACTGAAAGTAAGAAGCAACATTAGCACTTAAAATGAACAGAAATTATTACGTATATGAGGGGTTTCTCCCCCAAGTCAATACCTCGCTCTTTACGCTACAGGTTTTTTTAGTGCTTTCAAAAAAGCTATCTATTCTAATTAAACGGCCTTTGTGATTAAGGGGTGTGTGAATTAAAATTTTTTTAACTTTTAACGTAAAGAGCGTGGTATTGAATAAGGGGAGAACCCCATCATATACGTAATAACATAAACGTAATAAAAAAAAACAATAAAAAAAAACAAGCGATACGGCTCAATAGTAAGCGAAACTTTTAAAAACGGAACTTTGATGTCAATAAATGTATCAAAAGAATGGGCTTATAATGCGGATTCTAAATATACAAATTTTGTTAAGTTTACTATTACTCATCAAAGGCTAAAAGCCTGAAGAAACTTACCTGATCTTTTAAATAGGAGGGAAACATTCCTTGAAAGTGAAATATATTTAATGAAAATCACTGTCAGATTAGGCGTATCAGAAAAACTTATAATATCTGTTTCAAGCTCATAACTCCAAAAATCTGCAACTTAGTATTTTTTTTCCAGAAGAAAAATATACGACTATAGAAGTTCGTTACGTAAGTTAATTTGTAAATTACGTCAGAACCAAATTTAGAGACAGCCATTTAGCAAAAGAAAAGTAAAATTTTTATGCAAATTTTGCTTACTTATTCAATGACG
>NC_142804.1:61442280-61514859 GCF_049724085.1 Artemia sp. Qi Xiang Cuo | reverse complement strand
ATGCTCTAGTTCCATTTCTGTATTCAATGACTAGATTGTCAGCATTGCGGGCACTATAACTATGAAGTGATTTATTTTCTCTGTAAAAACCATGAAATACCTCAGGACTGATAAAATCCCAACACTGATCTTAGAATATTCCTGCTTGGTAGTCACGTAGTTGCCCGACATTAAGCACTTTAAGTTTATTATAACATGCCTCAGTGTCACTGACTTTTTCTAAGTAATTATACTCGTTTAAAATTTGAATAAAAATTGCTTGACCACAACACGCATCCATATGAAATGTATGGGTGGACTAAAGCATTATAAAAAAGTAATAAAATTTGTGATGGTAAAAATTTCTTAAAATGTCGAATTGCTCCAACTCCTTGGGCAACTTTCGTTGCAACAACATCACTATGTCGTTTCCACGAAAGATTGTACCATGCTTCGTAAGATGACCATAAAGGCGTTGGTGAACAACGGTGATATTGAGATTGGTCTCCAGTTACCTATATCTGATTCAAACCTCCGTTGAACAGAGGTATTACTTTAGCTTGTTTCAAGGCATCTGGGAAGATGTCTGTTGTCAGAGATATGACAATAATTGAAGCAAGGAAGGAAGTAGATGCATCAATATAGCTTTAAATATCCTTAGATTTACCCCATCAATCCCAGCAGAATCTGATTTAATATTCTCAACAATTTTTATAACCTCATCACTTGGACATTCTTCAAACATTTGTTCACTTTTCATGCCCTAGATGGTGCCTTACCTACCTCCTGAAAGTTCTCAGCCGTTCAAAATCAAAAGGCATTCAAGTCAAAATAGATCAAGAGCTATATTAAAAACGTACAGTTAATCATCCTGTTCTATCGTTTGATCAAATCAGCGATCCTCTTTGATACACACCATCTTTGTTATTATTTCTCGCGCAGTCCCCAAACTTATTTGTTACAGAAAATAACCTTTGACTTCATACAACCGGTCTATCCTCAGTATATTTAGCTAGAACAACCCAGGATAGATAGAGCCAAAATTAAAGGCTACAACTACCATAATAGAACATGAAAAATTGTTCCTTACCACCTCTCTTTTTGCAAACACCCGCTCATGAAGCTCAATAGAAAAAATAATAAAGGACTATTAAACTTAGTCAAAAGCAGTTACAGAGTATCTGCTCTTATAAATAAATTTTAACACCATATGATACAGTTGGCTAAACTATGATACACATAAATTTAAAAAGTATGCGTAACTTAAAAAAGAGGAAACTAGCATTGGCAAAATAGACCGCCAATGCCATCTAGCATTTGGCAACACTTGGCATTTTTAAAGATTTGTAGTCGTTTTTTTTTTTTTTTTTTGCAGGAATCGAGATCAGCCTCTTATTACTACACTAATTTTATCAACTACACAAGTTAAATTTATTAATCTTATTATTACAGAGCAAAAATGCCAAGTGTTACCAAACGCTACATGGCGTTTAAAGTCTTTTTCTTAGCAATAAAACCGCCAGTTCCAACTATAGTAAGTTAGCCATACTCTTTGCCTTAAGGGCTGGGCACACATAGCAGATTTCCAAATCAGCGTCGATTTTCATCATAATTATTACAAAAAATAGGGATACAAATAAATAGCCAGAGATGTCTATGTTAAAAGACCCCACTACTGAGCTGAGAACTAAGCTGAGATCAATGATGAAACCATTAATAAACTTTAGTTGACTATTTGTGTCCATAATTTTTTTTTTTGAAAATCTGCGCAATAAATTTTTCTTTCAACAAATTTTTCTTACCGCTATCGTTTGTCCACTGATGTTCAAATCAGTTCCCGAATTCAATTACATGTGCCGATCCTTTAAGCTACTAAAAAAAAGCAAAAATAGGCATTGGGTTTTAAGTTTATGATTTTTTCAGTCCAGCACAAACCTAGGAACCTGGAAACACAAAAAAACTTTCCTTCGGGAGAATCCCCACCAAAGATCTACAAATCAAACGCAATAAAGATACTTCCGACAATGAAGTCTCTAGGCTTAGCCTAGTGCAATCATCTATAATCAAAAATAGCCTGAGATAACTAAAATTATCCAAACAACACATACCACAGGTTTAATTAAGCCAAAGAACGACACTCCTTTGGTAAAGGAGAAGTGCAAAGGATTAACTTAAGGACTAAGCTTACAAAAAAAAAAAAAACATTTAAAAATTTAAATTCTTAAAAATTGCTTCATAAATTGAACAATAAGAGAGCATTTGACAACACTATCCCTTTCCAGCGAGTAATCCTCTGATCATTTCACTTTTATTTACTTCTGAATCAACATCAACTTCCTTTAAAGAAAACCATAGTTACTTCCGTAAAAACCACGTATACTATGTAAGAAACATGAACACATAGCGACAGGGGAATGTGAGTTTTGAGGATAGTTCCCTCAAAAGAAAAACCCGAGATTTAAACGCACAGTCTACTGATTGTGAAAATAATTCATTGCCAAAACGCAGTCTCCCGATTGTGGAAATAATTCATTGTCAAAACGCAGTCTCCCAATTGTGGAAATAATTCATTGTCAAAACGCAGTCACTCGATTGTGGAAATAATTCATAGCCAAAACGAAAGTGTTTGTTTTATTTTTCTGTGTTTCACAGGATAGCAAAAAATATAATTTTTTATGGGGACTTTACATGGGTACAACTTTCTGTTAAAGGTTCAACTTTCAAAAACTGATAACAATTGTAGTCCATTCGCACCTTAAGGTTGAATGGTAAATTCCGTCCCATTTAAGAATAAACATATTCATTAAAGAAAAAGTATATTTTTGCCCACAATAACATTATTTATGACCCCATATTGACTATGGGCTCATCGTCTATGGTGCATGTGCAAAGAACCAGATGCAAAAAATTGAAACAATACAAAACGATATAATACGTCTCATATTTGGTCTTCCATGTATAGAGGCATTGCAGATGAGTATGCCAATATTCAGAAGAAGTTTCCTGTACCCGCAAAGTCTATTACACCTACTCTCCCCCAATCCCCTCCATGGAATTGGTCAATCCCATAATAAATACTGATTTCTCAAAGCGGACTAAAGATTTAACCCCCATTGCTTTTGTCCAGAAAAATTTGCTGAATTTAATACAATTACTTATAAAAACCATTTCCAAATATTTGTTGATGGGTCCAAAATGAATGAGAAGGTAGCAAGTGGTGCCTTCCTTCCTCACCTGAAAATCGCAATAGGTGAGAGATTGTATCATAATGTATCTATAATGTCTGCAGAGTTAAATGCCATAATCATGGCATTAGAACACCTTATGGAAAATAAACCCTTGATTGCTAATTCAAATAATATTATAGTTTATTCTGACTCTTTATCAAGCCTTGAGTTGCTGTCTTCAGCTCCTCAGTAAGCTGGATATTGACACTTATCATTGTCTTAGTATTATAGATAATCTTGCTTCAAGTGGCATAAGAACTTATCTTCAGTATATTCCTAGCCACGCTGAGGAGGGGACAACCCCTTTCATATACGGAATAATTTCTGTTCGTTTTAAGTTTTAATATCGCTCCTTACTTTCAGTTAACAAAAGTTGTTTTTTTATTAGTTTCCGAGGTGGTTTTGGGTGGGGGGGGGGGTCTGGGTTACATTTTCTTTTTTTTTTGGGGGGGGGGGGAGAAGGGCTTTCATTTAAAATGTGTAAATACATAGGAACAGTACTAGGCATTTCCCCCGGAATACCCCCCCCCCCCACGGAGGATATCCATAAAAAAGGCATTTTGCGCTTTTGGTGAGCCCTTTTGGTGGTTTTACAGCTCCTTTAGCTCGTATTCTAACTAGTACATGTAAGTCACTTGCAGTATAATATACTGCATATATTTCCAAGGAGGACAATTTTCTAAAGGGTAAGAATTTTTTGTTACAGAAAAACTTTTTCCTCATTTCTAATACGTTCACAAATTCAATAATTACCTTATCTGTGTAATTAATAGTGTTGATGTAATCCGATCTAAAATATTATGAAATGAAATGGAAGAGAAAGGAGAGGGGTATTCATCTTCAAAACAAAGGGTACAGGTCAGGGTCACATCCAGAATTTTTGTTTAAGGGGGGGGGGGGGAACAAGGAAAAACTTTCAAAAACGCATCAACATTTATTTATATGCATTTTTGTTACATTTTTACAAGTCAGACAAACATTTCAGGCGGCGTGGTGGATTCAAACCACCTGTGTACGGCCTTCGGACAGATATATATGAATAGACAAATTCCGACTTTGGATCAAGTTCTCAAAAAGCATCTGTAAATTTTTAGATTTTCAGAGTTTTTTTTTGTATAATACACCCGCTTTGAACGAATAGACTTTTAATAAAAACTCGCCAGTCAAGTTTTCGGAAAATCTAAAAATCAATTAGGCATTCATTTATGAATCGATTAGTTAATTAATTGATAGTAATGAACATTGTAACTTACAGTCTTGTAAGTGGCCCTGATTCTTAATAAGCTGAATGATTCTGAATGGAGATGTCCTAGGTTTTTCTTCAGCCTCATGCCGAGTAGGGAACTCGTATTCTTCATTGAGACAAGCTGACGAAAAAATAAACTTATATTGAGAGTAACGAGAAACAAAAAATATAATTATATGACAGATTATACACTACTGCAATAAACCCTCACTGTTAATACTAATTAATTAAAAACACGTTTTCCATAAATAAGTTTTTTTTTAAAAAGTAAAGAACTCCATTAAACCAAAGAAGAACAAGAATAGAATAAAAAAATCTATCAAGCATACAACTACCACAAATCAGTATCAATAAATAAATGAGACCCAAAACGAACATAAATTACAATAAATAACAGAGTCAAACTCAAAACGAGTTGAAATTAATATGAGTAGGGTTCAATACCCCTACCCTTTATAAAAGCCTGAATATAATTTGTACTTTACTGAAAAAAACAAATTTAATGAAAAAAATATCCATTGTCAGTTTAATATAAATATGCTGATATTTATTCCTTAAAATCTTAATTAATTTTCAATTTCTTAAAGTTATAAAAGTGAAAATATTTAAAAGAATTTTTTCAGTAAAAAAAAGTACATTGTGCCAACATCGTTCTTTACTTAGGCAGCGCTATTGCGCTGCCTATGATATTCAAAACCCAAAAAGCAGCAGAATGTTAATACTAGCTTCGATAGACAAAATTATGGCAGTAACACAAGTGACATTTATATTTAAATCACTGCACTAGAAACTGGCATATATCATGTTCAGCTACTTATTTGCTGTGTTTTACAACAAGAGAGAAAGCTAGTTAAAGGTTTTTAGTTTTGTAATTTGGACTAATAATGTGTTTTTGTGACAAGTTGGTAAACGTATTAAATATTTTTCGATAAGGACTGATTTTGACTGGATTTTGACTGGTCTGATTTTGCGAGGATTTTCCGAAACGACGAAATATATAAGATTTAGGAGATACATCGCTGTTCATAGGCATTCATTTTGAAGATTTTCAGTAAATTTTTACTGATCTACTGCAGCGTACGACAGGGATTCAACATGTCATTTGCGTAACGCAATAGAGGCAAATTGGTAGATTTCAATATCAGGGAAGAAGGGCATTGATCATAAGCCTACAAGAGATACTTGTTGAAGATCAGGCTGAAACTACACCTTGTCCGGCATTTTTAAAGACTGGTATAAGCTTCCTCTGACGAATGCGAGGGATATATTTATCTGGCAGAAGCTTCATTTGGATGAATGATCATGAAGACGGTTGAAGACAGATGAATGATCATGAACACGGTTCATTGCATATATATATATGGGTTTATTGCATTGCAGTGTATAAGCAAATCAAATTGACGTCTAACATTATGACCAGCAAGAGCTAAGCTCTCTCTCTCTCATTCTGCGTCAACAAATATGTTTGCTACTAAAACAAGCGCGTCAGCATAGCTAATTCTTCGTCAAACCCAGAGTAGTATAAGAAATACAGAAGCTGCCTCACCTATCTCACTCACCCCTTCAATTTACCCACTTTTCAATTGAATTTACCCCATTTTAAATGAAAATTCCCAACATTTTAACAATTTTCCATCATGAGCTTTAACATCAAAAAAGGTCTTCAGAAATAAGAATTTTTATGTAATTTAAAAAATTTTCCATTCTTCTTATACTACTGATAAAATGTACTAATTTAATATTTATTAGATAGTTCGAAATACTACTAATTAAGTTCAATATCAATATCTAAATAATTATTATTTTCTTTCCTTTTTCTTTCAATAACCTTTAAAATCATACCTTTATCTTTTTCTATTTTTTTTTTAAATTTCTTTTCAAAATCAGCTGCTTTAGAATCAAATTGTTTTGGTGCAAAGATATCAACCATTTCACCCTCAAAATTAATAATAATAACAACTTTATTACCATATTTAGTTACTATGTTTTTCATTGCTTTAATTGTGTATTCTATTCCAATGTTTAAGTCTTCTTTTTTAATGGTTCGATTGTGTTTATTTTCCACTTTCATTTCTCTTAAAAGTTTCTCCATTTATTTGTAAATTATTTTATTAAACAAATTTTCTGAATCGAAAATAATTCATAGATTAACATATAATTTATGTTCAATGACATCACTTGATCCAGATGCATAAATATTAGGTTCATGTTTTGAAACTTCAAAGCAAAACAATGTATATACTGTTTTCAAGTCATTATAGCTAATAATAGTTCCACTATCAACATTTCGATGTTTGTATCCTAAATGTAAAAATCTTTGATAAGCATTAGAATAATCCTCATTATCATTACTAAAATCACATTTTAATTCTTCTTGTGGATATTTATAGCCATTCACTCTCACTTCAATTTTTTCAATATTCATATGATCAAATACCATATTATTTTGCAAAGCATTACTATTTTTTTCTTTTTTCTGTAATTCTACATCAATTTTAGTTGTATTGCATCTTTCACTGAGGACTCTCTATGTCAATTGTTTGTCATTTTTATTATCGCTTTTATAAGTAATTTACGCTTCCCATCTATATTCAAATGAACTCTTTTTAGCTAAGTTATCTTATAACTCATGTCTAATGAATAAACTAGGATTTAATACTATTATCCAAGATAAATACATTATATCTACTTTAAAATTTTGAGGACCCTTTTTAATAGTAATATTATTGTTACTATTCCTTTTCCACGCAATTTTATGTGTAACACCTCTAAATACACGAATAATGTCTTGACAAAGTCCAAATATTCTTGATAATGGTAAATATATACTAACTACATGACTTTCTTTTGTTTTATCTTTTAAATAAACCGCTATTAAATTTATCATTTTCTTTGTTTTAATTGCTGGACTTTTACGTGCTTTTGCAGTTGTAGAAGTACTTACAAACTCACTTTCTTCTGTAAATGAATCATTTGTTTGCGTTTTATGTTTATACCAAAACATATTTGTTGCTGCGCTTTTCGAATAATCATCAGAAAATTCTAATAGATTTTTAACGGTTGTCGATATACCAACATAATCAATAGATTCAATTGTTTTACCATTAATGATATATTCAGCATTTTTAAACAGATTAAACCCATTATTTTTTAAAGTAGCCTTATCTACAGCATCCATATTCTTTCCATCCTCTCGCTATATTTTTATTGTTGCATGAAGATAGCTATCACTTGGAAGGATCCAAGATTCTAAATCTTTTATTGTAAATTCAAAATTATCTAATTTTGAAACATTAACATTTGTTTCTCTAATTTCTTTAAATTCATATTTCGTTGTCGAATCATCAACAATAGGCTTTCCAAATATTTGCCAATAAGGAGCAACAACTTCATTAACAACCTCCATTTATATAGAGAAGAAATTTATCAAATAATTTTTCATTTTAAAATTTTTAATCCCTTACCTGTAATCAACATATTTAAGAGATCTCGACCTCTTCTATCTATATACCTTTATTATTTCCAATAGCTTCTTTCATCGATTTTTTATTTTTAAATACATCATCTAATTCTTTTCTATTTAAATTGATGAATTCTTTACCATATTCAATACCTCTATTTTTTACTAACCCTAATCAAGGTTTAATCATATTATTATACACTGATAAAGCTCCATCTTTTATATTTTTCAGGGAAGTCTTGAATAATTGCGAGTTAGCTATATTCTTAAAGAAACTGCCAATACCACTACTGTATTGTCTTGTGTATAGCAGTTGTTTTTTATTAATCAACATTTATTATAGTAAAAATTTTATAATAGAAAATCATTAACTAAAACTTTTTTAATTTCATTAAACTTTTTTCAAATCCAATACATAACCAACATTCTCACCATTAAAATCGATAAGTATGCCTAATTGATGACTGAACGATTGAATGACTGAACTAAATGACTGAACGATTATACACTCTAATAGGTAGTAGAGCTGCTGGAAATACATCAAATGAAGTTAGAAATGAAGCTGTTAAATTCTATTAAAAAATGAAATATGAAAATGATATAATACAATTTATCAAATTACTTAAAAAACTAAAAAATAATTTAATTTACAACAGATAAATTTGACAAATAATCACCAAAATTAAGAATAAAATACCATTATCAGGTACTAATTCTCTAAGAAATAAATGAGTCATATTTTGAGAGATCATGCATTACAATAGGCATATGTTAAGGAATTCTAAAGAATTCAAAATATTTGGACTTCTATTATTATTTTTGTATTAAAAATTTTTTTTGATTATTCAATGTTTCATTAAAAAAAATTACCCTGTTACTAATGTGCTTTCGTTTCAGTTGTAATAAAAAATCAGCGGTGTTAAAGAAATTACTTATACTCGCATTGTACTTACCTTTCAAATTGGATTCAACTTTAGTCCCTCCCATTAAGGCTTTGCGATGTTTTTTTCCATAGAGATGCGCCCCCAGCGGAATAAATCCAGTGACGGAAGTGTTGCAAATATTGCAATTGATTTCCTGTTCTTTTTCTAAATATTTATCATACTGGCAATGGTCATTTGTACCCAATTTTTTCATATTACAATTGGGTACAATAGACCATTGCCAGTATGATAAATCATGTCATCCAGACGTTTGTCATTATATTTTTCACCCTAAGAGCAAAGAAAAATATTTCAAGAACACTCAGTATCAAGGGGGATAACAAAACAAAAGGTTTATTTAGAAGGAAACAACCAGTTTAAGGACTTTCATGTTGGACATAAAAACTGCTCAAACAGTAGCTTCTAATACATACCTAATTTATATATATATTATATATATATATATATATATATATATATATATATATATATATATATATATATATATATATATATATATATATATATATATATATATATATATATATATATATATATATATATATATATATATATATATATATATATATATATATAGAAATTCTGATTGCCAACACAATTGGTAATCAGAGGGGGCATCAGGAGGGCTTTAGAGCCCCCTCCAAAGTTTCTACAATCAACTTTTCTATATGTACCTTATATGCCCCTTAGGCATAACTTACAACCCTTGCCCTTAGGGCTCTGGGAGGTTTGTCATCCTCAAAGACATTAATTCCTAACCTTTCATTTATGTTGAACAAAATGGTTATCTAAAAAATTTGATTGGATGTGTTTGGGGAAAAGGTGGGGATGAGAGGGGTGGTTAGATGCCCTCCTATCACTTTCAACTATTCAAAAGGGCACTAGCCCTTTCAAATTCCAATTGAATGAGCCTGTTCGAAGTTTCTACAACAACAAATGGCCATCTCAAAATTTCTATCAGATGCATTTTGGGAAAATATGAGGTGTATGGGGAGGAATCCATCCTCCGTCACTCTGAATCTCATAAAGGGCATAAAACTTCTGATTAGCAATCCAATAGGTCCCTTACAACGCTTTCCCTGAGGGCTGTAGAGGGGAGGGGAGGTTGGCATCCTCAAATGTATAATTTCTGGGCTTATCAAACATAATGGACAAAATGGCTGTCTCAAAATTTTGATTGCATGTGTTTGGGGAAATTTCCCTCAAATCCCTTTTGACTATTAAAAAGGGCACTAGGCCTTTTAATTTCCAATCAAATGAGTCATCTTCGAAGTTTCTGCAACAACTCCTGTGATACAAAGTTCCCATGTCTAAAACGAAAAAAAAAAAAAAAAATAATACTTTGTTCCCACATTGGTCTTTACTTAGGCACTGCAATTGCATTGCCTATGATAAACATTTCCCCTCTATCCCTTCCCCCTCCCTTTCTCTCATTCTGTCTCTTATATATATATATATATATATATATATATATATATATATATATATATATATATATATATATATATATATATATATATATATATATATATATATATATATATATATATATATATATATATATATATATATATATATATATATATATATATATATATATATATATATACGTATTACCTTAAATCGCACTTGCCAGTGATAAGGACGAATCCTGTAGATGCTGGTCAATGATGATGATGGTGACTATAGTCATCAGGCACATCCCAAACTATGTGCGATGGCTTGCTGCACCAATCTCTGTCAACAGCTGACTTGAAGGCTTCAGTATTAGGGGACATAACTGCATTCTGGCTAAGGGAATTCCATAGGCCAACCACAAGGTTGGAGAAAAATTTGTTTCGCAGCCTTGTATTAGCACGTTTCCGGTAGAGCTTCAGGGGGTGCCCTCTTTTTCTTGACAAACTATCTAACTGGAATAAGTCAGGGATGATATAGTGGTTACAGATCAATTTTTTATGTCATCAATACATCCCCTTGCTTACGTTGGTATGTGAGAGATGGTATATTGAGCCTCTGGAGTCTGGTAGAATATGGCAAATTTTGAAAACCCCTTATGCATTTTGTTGCTTGTGGCTGCACTGATTCCAGAATTGATTGGTCTTTTAGGAGCTTAGTAATCACTGCTGGAGATCTACTGCAGAACGTTCTCTTTATTATACCGAGAGTTTGGATGGCTTTGGCTACTGCAAACTGCGTGTGTAAGTTGAATTTGAGCTTGTTATCAACCAAGACTCCCAGATCTTTTTTGCAGTGACTGGTTGTAAGTGGCTGTTTATAACCACCATTGGATTCCATAAAATACTGGCAGAGAGGGTTGTTTGCTCTGAAGTGTATGACCTTGCATTTTTGGATATTAAATTCAAGTCGCCAGGTTTTTGCCCATGTTGAGAGTGCGTCAAGATCTGCGTGGATGTCTTTGGTACTTTGGGGGTCATAAATTGGACCAATTATTTTGGAATCATCAGCATATAAGCATATCTTATTCTTCATGATTGAAGATGCATCGTTAATATAGATGTTGAATAGAGTTGGGCCCAAAACCATGCCTTGGGGTACTCTGCTTTCTACATCCACTGATTCTGAGAAGAAAATTGATCCACCATCTCCAAATACTCTTACCACCTGCTTCCTATTGGTAAGAAATTGCATTGTCCAATTTATGACTTCATGGTGGAGGCCTATTGTGTGGAGTTTAGAATTTAGTCTCTTGTGACATACTTTATCAAATGCTTTTGCTAAGTCTAATGAATATGGATTGATTGTTTAATATATAATATGCATATACATATATATATAAATCTCCTGTGACATACTTTATCAAAACACTTTTGCTAAGTCAAATGCATTTGCATCATATATATATATATATATATATATATATATATATATATATATATATATATATATATATATATATATATATATATATATATATATATATATATATATATATATATATATATATATATTAAACAATCAATCCATATTCATTTGTTTTTCTTCAGTAATCTTGGTAATGACAGTGTTTGTTTTTTTGTTGTTTTTTTTAAATATATTAAGAGGAATACTAACATTCAGCTTGATTTTGGGTTTGTTTTGGGGTTTTGATTTATTTGTTTTGTGGTTTCTTTGTTTAGGGGTTTTGATTTATTTGTTGATGGTAATTTGTTGTTATTTTATGCTTGGAAAACTATATACTTTATTTCTGCTTATTTTTTGGTTTAACTTAGCTCTTTACGTCTCTTTGAAAAATCTCTTTTGTTAAAGTTTTTTTTTTAATTAATCTTGGGAAATGGTGCTTCTGTGCAAAAGTGGCACATCTGGCAAAAATTTGGGAAACAGAGAAGTAGCACAGATTTTTTATTTGTTTAATTTTTGAGAATTTTTTTCAAAAATAGGGCATACATTATACATTAGGTAGGGCCATTGTATTGTAAAGGTTGGGTAGTAGATGGCAATTAAAGCAAAATTTGAATATGATGTAATTGGTAGATTGAACTGCATAACTTCCTTGTCATATCAGCAGGAGAGGTAAGTACTTCCCATGGCACAGAACAGTTTTAGTCTTCCTTATGTTAAATGGAAGTCTTCAGACATTCGTCTCAAAGGATACCAAAGAAATTACTGACCTAGTGCAGTGCAACTGAGATTGGTCAGTTATGAAAAAATCAACTGAAGAAGCTGCACCTTGCTGGGTACTCCTTAAGAAAAGTATGAGCTTTCTTTGAGGAATGGGAGATGTATTTTTTTTTTGCCAAAGTTTCATGGAGATGGATGACTGTGAATACATATCCTTGACTTTGGAATTGATATCTGGGCTTAAGCCATGCTTACCAGTTTTAAGAAGTATTGCAGTGTTTAAGTGAACTTGAGCATAATCACACATCCAGTTTCAAGCTTATTTGACTAGCCCTAAGTCCCAACACTGCAGTAGCATCATATTTGTGTGCACCTGAGGTCAAAATATCTAATTTATCCTTTTGGAAAATATATTATTAAAACAACATGTAAAGTCAAATCTGCTGCAGATTAAAAGAAATTATTTGCTAAGACTTTTTGCTATTGCTGTTGGCAGAATGTGACCCCATCCCAAATACCAAAAAAAATGTAGGTAAGATCAGGGATCCAAATTTCAAAATTTTCGGCAGCTGAAAAATACTGGCATCTACTTTCAGTACTCTTTTCTTGATTTTTGAAAATTTTGTGGAGAAATTTTGCCATTTGTTCACAATATTCAGCTTAGAGCTTAAAAACAGGAAGAATTATAGAATGTCTTTCACAATGACAATTGATAACCAGTAATTGTGTTTATTCTTAAAATAATAGCTTCTGACTGTAAAATCAAAGTTGATAGAAAAGCACCAGAAAAAATTCAAACAAAAAATAAAAGTTTTAAATTTTGATGAATTAGCCTACAGTTAGATATTTTCTTTTTAGATACATACATACATGCGTGTATTTAAAAACAAGTGGCTGTATACACACAAACAAATAAATAAACAATAATAAGGAAAGAACAATAGCCCTCAACAAATTTAAACTACAACTTCTTTCCAAGCCATCAGACTATTCTCTATAAAACAACCTAACGTCCCTATAAAACGTCCCTCAGAGTAGTCCCCAAAACACCCAGGAGCAGCAGTACATCCCCATGAAAAAATTTATCCCTGAAATTTGCCAAACTTTGGCATCTACTCAGAAAATGGTCCATAATAATAGGATGGGATAATAGGATAATACAATGGTCATAATAGGTTGCCACATCATTAAAAGAAATAGTTTTTCTTTCTTCAGTTTTTACAGAACCAAAGAAAATGTTTCTTTAAGAATTTATTGTAAATCTCAAAGAAGTTAAATGTATACATTAATCATCAACATTTAAAATGATCAGTGTACAATTTGCTGCTTTATTAATGACCCTCAATTTTTTTTATATAGTTACAGTTTTTTACCATATCATAAAAAACTGTTTGCCATCATATAAAAGTTGAGACCTACACTATTGCCCTAATCAAGGGTTAAAACCTATTGGCAGGCAGCCAA
Source organism: Artemia sp. Qi Xiang Cuo (assembly GCF_049724085.1). NCBI lineage: Eukaryota > Metazoa > Arthropoda > Branchiopoda > Anostraca > Artemiidae > Artemia > Artemia sp. Qi Xiang Cuo. The sequence goes on along the minus strand of NC_142804.1, from coordinate 61,500,960 downwards.
CCATAGGATTAATAATTTCCTTATAATTACTTTATAGTCCCAAAACTTCACAGGGGGAGGCCCTACTTCCCCCTACTGAGGGTATCTATGTCTTAATACCATTAGCCTCACTAGTTGCAATAATTGTAGAAGTAGTATGCAAATAGTACCTTCTGGTTAGTTAAAATCTACCTTAACATATTCTGACAGTTTCAACTTAACAATCTAAGATATTCTTGATATATCTTTTCAACAAACTGTATGCTAATAGCATGTTTTGATTTGGTTCAATTGATTCATGCACATGCTTTTTGGTTGATTCAACAACCCTTACAATTTTTCACCTTCATACCTTTTGCCTTATTTGTAGGAGTAGTAACAGTAATTACTTTAAATTGCATTGTCCAACAAAAGGGCTGTTTTTTAGCACTAAGATCTTTCATCTTTCTGCAAAGATTATTGTTTTTTCAACTCATCTTTGTTCTAAGATCTTACAGCTTGCTGTTGTTAGCAAAATATGCGAAAGATGCCATCTTCTTTCTGCCATATAGAACAATGATGAGAGAACTTTGATGATCTACTCATCATTGTTCTCAGACCACCCATCAGAACAGAATGATGAAAGATACTTGCATAAAAACAACCAAAAATGTAAGATCTTAGTTCAAAGATTTCACTTTTAAGAGTTTTCTGACAAAAGATGTAAGATCTTAGCACATTGATATGCAGCAGGTTTCAGTGCTTGCAAGTCAAGTTATCCAATGTTTACTTGGAGACTGTTATGACTGTTGGTCCTAGTTTGTTTCTGATAAATGCCCTTCCCAGATTCTTGTCTTTTGGCCCATTAGTTATTCTCTTTCCCCCTTGTAATAATTATCAATTTTCCTTTAATTTTGGTTGCGCCATTTTCTTTCCTTCTTTAATTACGTAGTTGGTGAAACAAAACCACGAGGCATTAATTGCACAGTTGGGGATTATTTACCAGTAATTAGTAAGGCTTTGGGTTGGCTGGAAAAATCCACTCACCGCAGGCACATGGTGAGCAAACTGGGGGGAAATTGGAACTGTGATTTTTAGTTCCTTTTGTAGCGTGACTGAATACAGTAAGATTTTTTATACTATATAATCTTTGACTTTTTAGCCTAGGTAGAGTCCAAGGAGATAGTTAGAAATTTTACCGGTAACCCTTGGTCTTAAAGTGGCCCCTGGGACCATTCAATCACGTTATCGTACCTAAAGGCAAGGTATATTGTAAATCGGGCACTGACATACCCGATAGATGCGTAACCATTGGGGTTAGTGCAGGAATCTCACTAACATTTGGGCTGACAAAGGGGCTAGCTAATAGAAATAATATGAACAATATGGTGAGAGATAAAAAGTTGGATGGGCTGTGCCTAGCTAACATAAATAATAGGGGGGGGGGAGGAAAGAGGTCCAAGACCCATGGGGAATAAAACAAGATGGTTACAGAATAGAGATGAACAACCTACAACAGGTTGGGGGAAAGTTAGGAGATACTGAATTGTGGGTTGGATTGAAGAAAATTGGGAAGAAATCTGAGAATGGTTTTATTAACTCAAAAGAGGGTTTGTTCCCTTATGAGGGGGAGGAATCCCTTGGGGAAGATCCCCTGCGGGAAGACGTGAAAGATTGCCCTTTTCCTCAATGCACAACTGGCGGACAAGTTGTGATCCCTTTACTGAAGCCTTGTCTTTCCAGTCTTCAATATTATCTTCATCCCTCATTGCTGAGCATTATTCATTCAATTATTTTAGGGGATGGGACCCAGAAAAAAGCGATTCATTGTTTGCTCAAAATTTTACTTCATTTCCCTGTACCCCTATCGTCGTCACTGGTCTTTGTATTTTTGGTCTTAGATTATTTAAAATTATGCCAAGGGGCAATTTACTTTTTATTGAGATATGGGGTTGTTTCCACAGATGGAAATTAAGAGGCTAGTGCAGCCAAAATTTTTCATGATGGCTGGCATCATTGAATGTGCCAGGAACTGATTCTCTGCTCCTCTCAAATGTAAATTCATGAGAGCAAGAAAATTTGTGTTTTTGATTGTGTTGGGCACAATCACTTTCTACGAGTCTTGGGGACTTTAACTTTCAAAACCTAATGAGGATGCCATAGGATAGAGACCATGATGGTTCTATGGTAGAGATGTGTTGATGACAACGAATCCTGAGCCAAGCGGTGGAAGTGCAGACACTGGTGGAAGAAAGAAGATACAAGTTTGGTGATTTTGAGTTTAATGTAAGATCTTAGCACATTGATTAGTGAAAAAACAGCCCTAAAATGAAGAAAAGAAAATCCTGTAGAGTTGCTGGTTAGTGATGATGGGGAGCCATTGACTCAATTGCATCCCACTCTGTTTTCTGTGGCTTAATGTGCCAACTCTTGTCAACAGCAATCTTAAAGGCATTAACAGATGAGCAATTACAGCAGTACCAGGAAAATTATTCTAGTGGGTAATCACTCTATTGCAGAAGTAGTGGTTGTGAACTCTGGTATCTGCCCTTTTTTGGGACAAATTCTTACTATACCCCTTGTCCTCAGGGATTCATCAAACTTACAGATTTTGACCAGAGGAGTCAGCATTCAAAAGCTCATATGTCATTATGACATCCCCTCTTCAACACTACACACAAGTATTGGGAGCTTGAGCTTATTCAATTGTCTATCAACAACTTTTGTTGCCTGTCTTTGGACATGTTTTATTTTATGCTGATCACTCTTGTTCAGGGGTGTTAGGCTACAACACACATTCCAAATTATTAGCAATGGTTGCACAAAACCCTTGTACAGTTTGGTCATAACTTTGGATGATCTGCTGTGTACAGTATGCTTGATTATGCTAAGGATCAGGGATGCTTTGGCAACTACTGTTAGTGCATGCTTGTTAAATTTTAGCTCCTTATAAAACAACAAGTCCCAAATCTCTCCTCTCAGCCAGAGTCAATCAATTGTCATAAACAATCCCCTCCTATCCAGCAGGCTAGTAGAAGTGTTAGGCAAGTATTAGTTGTAGTAGTAAGCTACTAACAGTAGTAGGCTATTTTAAAAATTTGGGACATAAAAGGAACATATGTAGCAAATTTATCACATAAAATAGAATATTTCCCTGCTGTATGCATATTTCTGTAAAAAAAAGTTTGATTTTTTACCAAATCAGCATTAAAACTACTTGTCTCTCCTTCTTATTGGCCCTAATTATTATAGGCTTTGCCTATACCCCAAAATACTATTCTACTACCTATATACCAATCTTTTCCTTCCAAGAAAAGAATACTAAACTCTTCCAAAATGAAAGAATGCATATTCAACTTACAAAAAAAAGAGATTAGCCATGATTGTTGTTTTTGCTTTGGCACCCATGAAACCACTTCCTGAGTTGATGCTGTCAACATTTAACTTTTAAACTCTGTTTTATAATATCAGGGTTGCCAACTGGACATATAAAAGGGACATATTTTGGAAATTTGGGACATAAAAGGAACATATGTAGCAAATTTATCACACAAAATAGAATATTTCCCTGCTGTATACATATTTTTATTAAAGAAATTTGATTTTTCACCAAATCAGCATTAAAACTACTTGTCTAGCACTAAATTTACTCAACAATTTATTTCTACTAATTTTTTACCAACGTTATTTTTTTTACAAACGTTATTATTTTTCAGAGTTGCTTGCTCTTTCTGCAGACAACTATTTGCAAATGCTCTTGAAATTATTTACAAGTCTCTATTCTTTCATCTTCAAACAATTTTATTTCTTCTTGCTTTTACACTACAGTCAAGATAATAGGCAAGTAGGCCCTTTTTTAGTCAACAATCACTTCTGGCTTCTTTCTTCTTCTTCTATTTCACAGCAGGCGGGCTTTTCAGTTGATACTATTTAGCCCTTTTCCTTTTGCTTCATTCTGTGGGACTACAGAGCTAGCCGGGTACTTGCCGGGTCAATATTTATAGCATTTTTTGCTATTTCGTCAACCTGATGATTATAGTCAGGGGAAAGCATCTTTTCTTCTTCTATTTCACAGCAGGCTACCTATTTATCACACCTATTATTTATCGGTACCTATTAGCATCTACCTATTTATCAAGTATTACTAACTGAGAACGGAAAGTTTGCAAAAAAAAAAAATTAGATTTTTGATGATCTGGAATCAATTCCATATTAATAGATGTACCAAAAAACCAATTCCTGATTCCAAATATATAATATTTTTTAACTATAGTATTATCCATTAATGGGCCTAAAAAGATTTGCCAAATTTTCAAAAAAGGTGAAAACACCCCATAAAAGTCAAATTTTTAATGAAAATCATGTCATCTGATTCAGCTCCTATCTATAAAAATGAAATTTTATAGTGTTTGCCAGAAGAAGCATTACGGATTTGTTTTTAATTCTGGGTATGCCAAATGGACACTTTTAGTGACTTTTGGACACTTTTTTTACTCTGAGGGTCACCGGGACACTATTGGGTCAAAAAAGGCAGCTTTTTGAAAAAAAGGACACTTTTTGGACATTTTTCCAAATCAAAAACAAAATGTCTTTATTTTCTTCATTTTTTATAAATATGACTGCTTTTAATTTGTTCTTTAGTTTTAAGCTTTGTTAATGTCTTGGGGATTTTTCTTAGATGTTTTTGCGCCCTGAGCGAACACTATTTATCTACCGAATAGGACCTAAAGTCTTAACCAGTGTGGTGTGCTAGAACTATCAGATTCATACTGACAGTGGCAAACCCTTTGACGGTGGCACCATCACACCATCAGTCCATTACCTTACCAATAAATGCTCTTTGTTCAGAAGCTCAAGTATGGAAGGACTTTGGAATTGTTTACCGGAAGAGGTGAGGGCAATACATACGAGTTAGACATGGGTATTACCAGGGACGTAGTTTACTCTAGAGCTGGGGGGGGGGGCTGCTCTCCCCAAGCTGAAATTTAGTGTCTTCAAAAGTCTTGTCAAAACTATGATAGGCCTGGGCCCACATAGGCTAATTTAAGCATCCTCAGAAACAGATCAATTTTCCTGAATGGCATATATCTTTGCCTTAATTTTACTATAGGCTATGGCTCATTTTTCACTTGATTTGGGACAATCAGCTCCAACTTTGCCCCCTTCTCCCCAAGATTTTGATGAAGTTACACCTCTGGTCTCAACCCTCCTTTCACAAAAGCCCTTGCAATTTTGTGCACTTATTTTAGACTGTAAAAGTTAGCCTAGTTTATTTGCAAAGTTTCAGGTGTTTTTTTTAGCTACCCTTTAAGATAGGCTAATAAATTGTGAATAAATACAGGAAAAAGTTGTAGCTTAGAAAATTTGGTAAATTTTCAGGTGGCACAATAATTTAGCTAGGATGAAAAAGAAAATGACAATTCAGGGTATATATGTGCACATTAGGGGGGTGGGGGTATAAGGCTCAAGGTAAATTTGCAATGGGCCATATAATTTAGCTAGGATGAAAGTGAAAACATTATTTGAAGCTTTTTTTATGCTCTTTCATAATTCATATAAAATACATTTGGGGCCCCTTTAAGGACTCAAGATGCAATTTGCAACAGAAGCAATTATTGTGTTGTGAGAGAGCATAATAAAGGCATCAAATGACATTTTCACTTTCATCCTAGCTAAATTATTGTCCCACCTGCAAATTTACCAAAAATTTGGTATAAACTTACACCCAGTCCTGGTCAGAAGGAGACATGTTAAGAAAACAGTTCTTACTTCTTAATATGCAAAATAATCCCAGTTAATATATTTTCCAGGGGGAGCACCTTTATCCTCACTATTTTCACTGTTGTACAATTTTATATACTTATTTTAGGCTGTAAAGTTACCCTAGTTTAATTGCAAAGCTTCAGTTTTTTTTTCTTTTTGAAACTAGCCTATAAAATGGAAAATTGTTAATAAATATAGGAAAAAATTGTAGCTTAGAACACTTTTGCAGTTTTGAGAAGTAGGTGAGCTAGGTCAACAAAACTTTCAAGAATGTATTTAGGACCCTTGGCCAATGATTTTTGGATAAGGTTTATATTAATGTCAGGTGAATATTTTCAGCTTTGCATGTCCAAAATTTGCAGTTTGCACCTTTCAACTCCAAGTTAGATTTTATTTGCACAACAGATATTTGCAAGACAAAATACAATTAACTTCTACAAACAAGAAAATTGACAAAGAAAATGTGGATGTCTCCAACATCTTAAACACAAAAGCAGTGACAATCCAGAAATCTTTTGTTTTGGTCTTTTAGAAACCATATTTGAAATTTTGCATTGTGTGAGGCATACCATGCAAATTTGCTGTCATGATGCAAACTCACAAATTTGTCTGCCAAAAAAATTTGCTTTCTGTGAGCACTGAGCTGAATGAGAACTAAGCTGAATGAGCTGAACTAAGTAATAAACTTACCTTTAGAATCAAAATTTCATTCTGATACTGAATATAACATTCCTTTGTGTTGGAAGTTAGCTTTATTCTCACCCACTCCCTGTAATATGCAATTATATACCCTGAGTTGTAGGCTATATATGATCTGAATTCTATATATGTTATTCTTTTATTCAAATTTATTAAATTATTTAACAGTTTGTCAAAATAATGGAAAATTTACTGCATTCAGGCAATTCAGGTTATATATTTGCACATTATGGGTGTAGGGGTACAGTATATTTCTGATGCAAATTAGCAATATTTCAATTCAGTATAAAATTCCAATTCTAAAGATACCATTGCCTATCTCTATTTCTTAGCTATCTCATTATTGAGCTAATCAGAAATTTGCCAAATTCTGAAGCACCTCACTCCAATCCTCTCTCTAAAGGGCAATTTTCTTTGATGAACTCTAATAATATTTCTTATAAAAGGTAAAATTCTACTTTAGCTACTTTTGCCTATCTTGGAAAGGGGTTAGGTTAGGAAAATGGATCTTTCAGGGATGCAATGGCTGATCCAGGGGGGCAAGGGGGGTGCACGCCCCCCTAGTATAGTCTAAAGTATTGTAATTTACTTAATTAACTCAAGTTTTCATTAATTAAACTTGCTCCTAATGCAAGTTTATTGGATCAACCTATTTTGCCCCCCCCTCCAATTTTTTTTTGTATCAACCTATTTTCCGCCCTCCCCCCCCCAAAAAAAAAAATCATGGATCCGCCCCTGCAGGGTTGGGTCTACAGAATAAGGTATGTCCCAGGAAGGTATTTTGAAGTACCTACCTCCACTCCTTCTCCCTCTAGAGGGTCCTGAGATTTGTCTACATAACTACATACCTGTTGAAATTATGACAAAACAACATTTTACCTTAATTTACAGTTATCAGTTTCTTTTTCTCTGGCTTTAATTCTGAAATTGCAATTTCTGTTTTTTCAGTAGAATTTTAAGCCCTATCAATTTTTTTTTTTTTTCAAAATTTAGGAAATGTATTTGCATATCAATAAAACCTTATAAATTTGGATTTAGCAAAGTTTTGAAGCTGAAAACAATTTTGTTCTACTTCATTTAAGCAGAAGATCTATTTTTCAAGGTTTCACTTTTATAACACACAGATTTTTAAAGGTCAGGACCCTGTATAGGAAGAAGCAGTGGAGGTAGGTACTTAAAAATACCTTCCTGGGACATGCTTTAGCCTGTAGACCCATCCCTGAAAGTTTTATTTTCCTAACCTAGCCCCTTTCCAAGACAGCTAAAAGTAACTAAAGTAGAATTTTACCTTATAAAAATGAAACCTCACTAAATAAATCTTCTGCTCAGTCAAGGTATAATAAAAAGACAAACTTGCAGAATAGCACCTCTTGAAGGAGACATACTAGAACAAAAAGAGAGGTATTTTATTGCTGATCTTTCCAAATGTCCCAGCAGCCAATTAAACTTTGCAGAATAGGTGTCTAGGTAATCAAACTTAAAAATAAAACAGTTAAAATAATGAAACTCAGGGCTTCCACTCTCAAATATTAAAATTTGGGGACAAGTCTTAAAAATTCAGGGAGTTTTTGGGGACTAGTCTTCAAGATTCTGGATTTTTTTGGGGAAAAAAACAAAATGAGATTTTGTTGTCAAAATTTAGGAGCCAAAAAGTTTTAGCTTTGTTTTCAGGCTCAAGTAAGGCTTGGATCCGCATAGTAAATCAAGCATTTCTCAGAGTAGGTTTTAGAGCCAGAGCTGGGGATTGGAACCCATAGCTGAAAACGCTTATTGCTGATATTGTGGCAAAAACTTCAAAATTGTTTTCAAGTTAAAAAAAAAAAGTGAACACATGTGAACTGTAAATACCAGTAGCAATTTTTCATTAAGTCATTAATCTCAGTAATTCATTAATGATATTAAAAAAAAAATATTGTTTGAGGTTTCTACATAAGTAAATTAAATAGACAAACTTAAACCTATAAGTATGGGGCAACATTAAAACTTAAAACAAACAAGAACTAAATTAAACAAGTAAATTCAAACTTAAATTAAAAAGAAAATTTTGACAACAATTGACACATTATTGATTTTTCTTGCTGATTCTAACGTCTTAAGTGTTTACCCCTCCCCTCCCCAGAAATACCCTGGAAAAAACAGAAACCACCTCCCCCCTCACAAAAATACCCCCTGCAGAAAGTATCCCCATTGAAAATACCACCAGTGGAAAGTAGCTCTGTGGAAAATACCCCCCATGGAAAGTACCCCTGCTAAAAATACCCCCAGAAAATGGCCAGCCCCCCCCCTACGGAAAATTCCCCCTCAGAACATACATTTTTTTCATTACCTTAAATTACCGTAAATCGTATTGTCCAGCAAAATAAGGAAAGATCCTGTAGAGTCGCTGGTCAGTGATGATGAGGAGTCACTGGTTTGGTGGCATCCCACTCTGTTTTCCATGGTTTGGTGGACCAATTCTTATCAATGGCAATCTTGAATGCATTGACAGAGGGACTGGTGACAGCTGCATTGGGAAGACTGTTCCAGGGGCCCACCACTCTATTGGAGAAGTAGTGGTTGTGGAGTCTGCTCTGAGCTCTCTTCCTGAGCAGCTTCTTACTATGTCCTCTTGTCCTGGATGATTTGTCAAGTTGTAAAGGACTCTGAGAAGAAGAATCAGCATGCAGTAGCTTGTAAGCCATAATGACATTGCCCCTCTGTCGGCTGTAGACAAGTGTTGGGAGCTGTAGTTTGTTCAGGCGAGATGGATAGTCAAGGTTCTTGCATCCATCAACAGCTTTGGCTGCGCGCCTTTGAACAGACTCTATTTTCTGTTGGTCACTCTTATTCAGAGGTGTGGCAACACACATCCCAAACTCCAGCAATGGTCGCACAAGACCCTTGTACAGCTTTGTCATGACTTTAGATGATCTGCTACGTGCTGTATGCTTAATTATTCCGAGAGTCTGAGATGCTTTGGCAACTGCTGTTTGGGTGTGTTTGTTGAATTTTAATTCTTCATCGACAACTATTCCCAAATCTCTTTCAGCTACCAAGGAACCAATCAATTGTCTAGAGCCATCCCCCCCACTCATATGGTACTGCCACTTCTCATTCTTTTTCCTGAAATGTACTGCCTTGCACTTCTGGATGTTAAACTCAAGCTTCCATTGGCAGGCCCAAAGGGAAAGTGCATCCAGGTCTTCCTGTATGGTGGCTCTAGTTGCTGTCGACTCCGCGGGCCCAATAAGCTTTGAATCATCAGCATAGAGGCTCATCTTATTTCTTACAGCCCGTGGAGCATCATTAGTGTAAATATTGAAAAGTGTTGGGCCCAAGAATGTTCCCTTGGGCATGCCACTATCAACTCCAGCAACTTCTGAGAAAAACTCTTGTCCATTATCACCAAACACTCCAACTCTCTGCTTTCTTCCTGAGAGGAACTGCATCACCCATTCAACAACCTCCACATGTATCCCAGTAGCTAAAAGTTTAGCCTTCAAACAACAATGGCAAACTTTGTCAAAAGCCTTTGCAAAGTCTAATAAAATCATATCAGCAGGGATACCCTGGTCTAGCAGTTTGGTGACACATTCATATGTGTCAATAAGATTTGTCTGGACTGAGCGTCCAGATCTGAATCCATGTTGGCTATTGGTAAGTAGTTTGTTGTCAATCAGATGTTTCATAATAGCGGTGTTTGTAATTCCTTTGAGGATTTACTGACTGTCAAGGTGATGCTAATAGGTTGGTAATTGGCAGCACAGTTCCTGCTTCCACCCTTGTGAACAGGTGTAATATTTGCATTTCTCCAATCTTGAGGGACTTGTTTTGTGTCAAGAGACTTCTGGAACAGTTTTGCTAGGGGGAGGGCAAGCTTCTTCTTCTTCTTCAAAAATAAGCACCTAGAATCCTAAATGGACTCCTTTTGGCTTCCAACTGCACTTTTCTTCTTCTTTGTTAGAAATCACTTGGGCTCCAACATTTGGTGTCTTTCTGGCCTCCAAGTTGGTGGATTCTCCTCCATATTATTAAGTTTGTATTCTTCCAAGGGGGGGGGAGAAAACTAAATTGGTTATTTCATAAGAGCCAAACAAGGGAAGCGTAGGGTCCTGCTACCATTTCCCTGCAATTTAAGAGAAAACTCGGCAGGTACCTCTACGGCTCTTGCGACAGGACCCTCCCCTTCTTCTGCTTGTCGACCCCTTATCATTAAAAGTCACAATACTTCGGAAGATATTACTCAGTCAAAGAACATCTAAATTCATTAACACATCAATTGCCTCTCTGTAAAACTTTTTTTCAATGAAGGATGGCAAGGGAGTATCCACAATCAGGTTAATATCTAGTGGAAGTTTTAAATATTGGGATAGGGTATGTAGTTTATAAATTCCAGGAGTACTTGCAGTGCATTCAAAGAAAAGGTGTTGCAAAGTTTCTTCAGTCAGATTGCAGAGTCTACAATTTGGGTCACTATACTGCTTCCATCTGAATTCTTCTCTTCTCAGTATTACTGCTAAGCTTTTTATTTTGAAGTACGCCCAATTTAATTTAGGCTCTTTGAAAATTGGAGCCAAAGCAGGAGGAGGCTTTCTATAAGGATGGCGGTTTCTAATTGCATCTCTGAGTGCGATTGAATAATTTTGAGCGAGCTGTGGGTTGATCGACTTTGCAGTCTCTGCGGCGAGAATGTCCACTTTTTCGTTATAGTGGATCCCTACATGGCTAGGAATATGCTGGAAAGCCACTGCTATGTCAATCTTGAATAGAGAATCAAACTTCTCTCTTATCTCCGAAAAATTAGTTTTCTTGGTTTTCCAGGTCAAGGTTTAGATTAGTTTAAGAGTAGTCTGAGAATCCGAGAAAATTGCTACTTTGCTGAAATAGAGAGGTCTGTTTTTGACTACTTCTAGTGATTCAACTATTGCTGCCTGTTCAGCCGTCAAAACTGAGGAGTTCAGTGGGAGAGGCTTTTGAATGGACAGAGATGTCTGTGGAATTACTGCTGCTGCGGCAGATTTATTCCCTACTAGGAATCCATCAGTATAAATGTGCAGATGATCTTTAAACTCTGTAGCCTTTTTTCTCAAAAATTCAGCCCTAATTAGGTGCTGTGGGGTGTTCTCCTTTTTGTCTTGTATAAGCTTTAGGCTTACATTTGGTTGGCAAAACTTCCATGGAGGAGGGAATTTAAAAGAATTAGCATGAATTTTATCTAGTGACCAGTTTGGACAGAGTGCTGAAAAAGCTTGCCATGATGCAATCCCAATTTTATTCTGCTGCCTAGCGCTCCCAAGACAAAGAATGAAAATGGGGTGCCGCTCCCCGTAGGCTTGGATCCTGGTATAATATTTAACAGTGGCTTTGGCTATTCTCTTGCTTATAGGGACAACTCCTGCTAGTTTCCTAGTGCGATCACTAGAAGTGTGTGGGTGCAAGCCAAGAGCCAGTCGGAGTGCCATGTTATGGATAGTTTCCAGTTTCAACATGTTTTTTTTATTTGTATGGCCATAAGCAACTATCCCATACTCCATTTTTGACCTTATATATTGTTTGTTAAAAGTTCCTAATACAGTTGGTGAGTTTTCCCATTTGGTAGAGGCAAGTCTGTTTAGAATTACAATCCTTTTCAGGCAGACCTCTTTCATCACGTCTACTTGTTTATTCCAAGTCCTTCGATGGTCTATTTTCAATCCCAGGAATCTGCATTCTTTGACTAAATCAAGTCTCTGTCCTCCAATAATTATTTGACCCATTGGAGTGGAAATGTTTTTGTTATTGAACATTATCGCTTTTGTTTTTTGGGCTGATACACTCATTCCGAATGCTTTAGAGAATCGAACTAATTCGTTCAGAGCAGCGTCTAACTTTCCAATTGCTTCATTATTGCTGTACCCTACTTCTCAAATGGTGAGGTCATCTGCAAAGGCTGCTAGCCCTAAACTCTCACTTGAAAATTCGAGCTCGGATAGAAAGAGGAGGAAAAGAAGTGGGCTAAGTGGCGATCCTTGCAGTAAACCCTGATGCAGTCTACGAATAGGGGATGTAGCTTCATTGATCTTCACTTTGAATGTTCTATTATTAAGGAAATCAGAGATGAAATAGATGAATCTGTCTGGGAAGTCTATTGTTTGTAAAATCTGACAAAGCTTTTTCTCTAATATTTTGTCAAAAGCAGGTTCGAAGTCAACAAATGCTGCTACGAGGACCTTCTTTTGACTTTTAGCATTTTTAATAGCCTCCTCCAGCATGAGTATACAATCAATTGGGTTGAAGCGTTTCCTTAAACCACACTGCTGTTGCTGGAAAAAGGCCATTATATTCACAAATCCATTCAAGCCTTTTCTTTATCATCTTTTCCATAATTTTTCCAAGGACGGGTAAGAGTGATATAGGCCTGTAAGAAGACAGCCTTTCTGGTGGTTTATTCGGTTTATTCACAGGAGTAATTATTGACTTCTTCCAAATTTTGGGAAAGATACTTTGCTTCCACGATTCGTTATATACATCGATTAGAGCTTTTCTAAATCTCGGCTCTGAATTGGTTAACATCAAGTAAAGCACAGTTCCTGCTTCCACCCTTGTGAACTGGTGTAATATTTGCATTTCTCCAATCTTGAGGGACTTGTTTTGTGTCAAGAGACTTCTGGAACAGTTTTGCTAGGGGGAGGGCAAGCTCCGCATGAGCTTCTTTCAAAGTTTGAAGGTGTACCCAATCAGGGCCAACTGACTTATTTGGGTTCAATCTTTTGAGCCGTGATTCAACATCCAAAGTGAGGACAGTAATAATTTGCATCGGTTTCTGAATATCATATTCTGGCATTTGTGGCAAGGGGCATTATCTGGAGGTGTAAAAACTGACTTGAACTACTGGTTCAGAGCTTCAGCTATATTTCCAGGGTTGCCATAGGTATTCCCATTAGCTGAGAGTTCGGTTACTGAATGCCTTCCAAGACATTCAGTAACAACCAATAGTAGAACATCCAATGAATGTCTTCATTGGTTGTTTCTACTATGCTCTCCTTTATTTTGGTTACCTCATAATCACTATATAGTCACAAACATAGTAACTACTATGTTTCTACTATATTTGTCACTATATAGTAACAAACATAGTAGAAACAACCAATGAATGTTTTCATTGGTTGTTTCTACTATGCTCTCCTTTATTTTGGTTACCTCATAATCACTATATAGTCACCAATTAACCCCCAACCCTCCTATCAGCCCTGCAGCCACCTATGTTCAAAATATAATACTTATTGCAGTCTCATTTTTGTTTCTGCCCTTCTAATGCCTGGACATGATATCTATAGGCTACAAATTGTACAAAAATCACTTATTCTTTTCCTTCACATTAGCATTATTAACCAACAGTTTGTGATAAATTAGTCCAAAAATAATGTAAAAGTTGACAAGATAACAATATGAGCCTAATAACCAAATTTTTACTTTCTGCTGTAATGTAAGTTTTCTTATGAATAATATTTTTGGGGTCACTTCTGTTTAAATCCCCTCTTCCCTGACCTTGTTCATAGTCTGTAGCAAAATATTTTCAAATTCGGAGGGGGAGGGGGTGGTGTATTTTTTATAGTAAGAAGAATGAATTTAGGGTTTTGCTCTTAAGAAGAAATGAATTATACCACAATTTCTTTAAATTATTTTGTTTCTATCTCAGAATTAGCCTTCATTCAGGGTTACTAATTTTTCAAGCATTAGAAGTTGTAAGGATAGGCCTAGATATTTAAACAATTTTATTTGACTGTCCTGAATTTGAGCAGAATATATTTTGCGTAAATTTTTTTTTGCCTCACTAACAGCTTTGCAAAACCATAAAAAGAACTTAAAACTGCAGTTTAAAATATTACACCCACTGAAAATATTACACAGGTGAAGGGACCAGAATAATAATTTTGAGAGGAGTGCTGGGTGAATACGTTTGAGGATAAAAGGTGGTATGACAAGTACAATTCTCAGATAAGCAAAAGAAAAGAACTTAAATTTTACACATCAAATGAAACAAAAATTTACATGGTAGGAATTCCTGGCAAAAAGATCAATTCCTTGAATATATTATGCATTCAATCAATATGTATTAAACACTCATACAGTATGTCCCAAACCAAAAATAGCAAAAGAAAGCGAAATTTAAACTTATGATTTGGCTTTCAAAACAATTCTCCTTCTTTAGAAGTTCAATTTCAAAGCCCAAAATCATACTGAGCACTCAGTTAAACAACTTCAAATATAATTCTTACCTAATTTTGTCAAAGCTTGTCTTGACCACAAATGGTGTAAATGCAAGAAGCTTATAGTATTTGAAATACTGGTTTCGAAATGGTTTAATCTAAATGCAGGAAAAATGATACTTTTGTGAAAAAATGAAGAACCGTCTGTACTTAAATTGTATTGGTCTGGTTTTTATGCAAAGCAACACAGGAGACAAAAATTAACAGAGAAGAGAGTAGTGAAAAATTATGGTATGTAAAGTAATGTTTGCTAGGGGTAGTCGCTAGTGGTGGCACCTTGGTCTGGGTCATTTTCGGGGATTTGGGGAACCAAATTTTTTTTCAGGGAGACACATAGATTTTTTGGGAAATCCCCAAAAATTCGGTGATAGTGGAAGCCCTGCTCTTACTTCACAATATGCAGCTTATTTTTATTAATCAGATCATTGTTTTTATTTCTATTATGATTGACATATTAACTCATTTAAAATAGTATTTTTATCCAATATTCAACACAATCAATGAGGTTATACTGGATATATTGAGTCTACACAAAGTGACAGACTTCACAACATATCCATCAATCAAAAGAACAACAAACAAATATATAATTATGGGTAGGCTTATGAATACTTATCCATCAAGGGGGGGACAAGTAGGGTATATTATCAGTATAGTTCCAGATATAAACAAATATTAAACACATCATTAGATGTTGTCAAAACATGATTATCAAGTGAGTCCAAATTGTTTTTCCTTTTTTTTGGCTTGACTTTTTAACAGATTTATTTAGTACTTTGAGCCTAGTGACATTAAACTCAACTCTAAGCCTTGGATTTATTTTAACCTCTGTTCTATCCCCTAGTCATTCTACATTTGGAGTCACATTTATTGGCTGGTTGATCAAAATTGCTTCTGGGAAAAATCAATTTTTCAGAATGAATGTCCCCTTAAAAAAACTAATCAATCTCCTCAAAAAGGAGTTACAAAGAAAGTGGTTGGAGTTAAAACTAAAAAATGAGGTCAATTTGGTATCTCACAAATTATTCTAAATATAAAAAAAAACTTTATCAGTAAAAATTCCCAGTTAGACTGGCTGAATATACAGCAGGTTTCAGTGCTTGCAAGTCAAGTTATCCAATGTTTACTTGGAGACTGTTATGACTGTTGGTCCTAGTTTGTTTCTGATAAATGCCCTTCCCAGATTCTTGTCTTTTGGCCCATTAGTTATTCTCTTTCCCCCTTGTAATAATTATCAATTTTCCTTTAATTTTGGTTGCGCCATTTTCTTTCCTTCTTTAATTGCGTAGTTGGTGAAACAAAACCACGAGGCATTAATTGCACAGTTAGGGATGATTTACCAGTAATTAGTAAGCCTTTGGATTGGCTGGAAAAATCCACCCACCGCAGGCACGTGGTGAGCAAACTGGGGGAAAATTGAAAGTGTGATTTTTAGTTCCTTTTGTAGCGTGACTGAATACAGTAAGATTTTTTATACTATATAATCTTTGACTTTTTAGCCTAGGTAGAGTCCAAGGAGATAGTTAGAAATTTTACCGGTAACCCTTGGCCTTAAAGTGGCCCCTGGGACCATTCAATCACGCTATCGTACCCAAAGGCAGGGTATATTGTAAATCGGGCACTGACATACCCGATAGATGCGGAACCGTTGGGGTTAGTGCAGGAATCTCACTAACATTTGGGCTGACAAAGGGGCTAGCTAACATAAATAATATGAACAATATGGTGAGAGATAAAAAGTTGGATGGGCTGTGCCTAGCTAACATAAATAATAGGGGGGGGGGAAAGAGGTCCAAGACCCATGGGGAATAAAACAAGATGGTGACAGAATAGAGATGTACAACCTACAACAGGTTGGGGGAAAGTTAGGAGATACTGAATTTTGGGTTGGATTGAAGAAAATTGGGAAGAAATCTAAGAATGGTTTTATTAACTCAAAAGAGGGTTTGTTCCCTTATGAGGAGGAGGAATCCCTTGGGGAAGATCCCCTGCGGGAAGACGTGAAAGATTGCCCTTTTCCTCAATGCACAACTGGCGGACAAGTTGTGATCCCTTTACTGAAGCCTTGTCTTTCCAGTCTTCAATATTATCTTCATCCCTCATTGCTGAGCATTATTCATTCAATTATTTTAGGGGATGGGACCCAGAAAAAAGCGATTCATTGTTTGCTCTTAGATTATTTGAAATTATGCCAAGGGGCAATTTACTTTTTTATTGAGATGTGGGGTTGTTTCCACAGATGGAAATTAAGAGGCTAGTGCAGCCAATTTCTCATGATGACTGGCATCATTAAATGTGCCAGGAACTGATTCTCTGCTCCTCTCAAGTGTAAATTCATGAGAGCAAGTAAATTTGTGTTTTTGATTGTGTTGGGCACAATCACTTTCTACGAGTCTTGGGGACTTTAACTTTCAAAACCTAATGAGGATGCCATAGGATAGAGACCATGATGGTTCTACGGTAGAGACGTGTGGATGACGACGAATCCTGAGCCAAGCGGTGGAAGTGCAGGCACTGGTGGAAGAAAGAAGATACAAGTTTGGTGATTTTGAGTTTAATGTTATTTATTTTATGCCTGAGTTTCCAGCCAATCTATTGGAGTAGCGGCCATTTATCTTAGGAGGGAGGTGTTAGGACTATTGGTCCTAGTTTGTTTTGGATAAATGCACTTCCCAGATTCTTTTCTTTTGGTCCCTTAATTATTCTCTTTCCCCCTAGTAATAATTATTAATTTTCCTTTAATTTTGGTTGCGCCATTTTCTTTCCTTCTTTAATTACGTAGTTGGTGAAACAAACTGCAGTTGGGGATTATTTACCAGTAATTAGTAAGCCTTTGGATTGGCTGGAAAAATCCACTCACCGCAGGCACGCAGTGAGCAAACTGGGGGAAAATTGGAAGTGTGATTTTTAGTTCCTTTTGTAGCGTGACTGTATATAGTAAGATTTTTTATACTATATAATCTTTGACTTTTTAGCCAAGGTAGAGTCCAAGGAGATAGTTAGAAATATTACCGGTAATCCTTGGCCTTAAAGTGGCCCCTGGGACCATTCGATCACGCTATCGCACCCTAAGGCAGGGTATATTGTAAATCGGGCACTGACATACCCAATAGATATGGAGCCGTTGGGGTAAGTGCGGGAATCCCGCTAACATTTGGGCCGACAAGGGGCTTCCCCCCTCTAGTAAGTAGCATAGCAACATTTTTGCGCCATTCTTGCACCTATAAGTGGTGAGCCCTGTACCTTACACCCCAAATACTGGTGGTATTGTAGCTTACCACTATAACACTGGTGGCATTGTGACCTACTGGTATAATATTGGTGGCTATCAACACGAACAGAGACCTAATAAAATAATTGATAGTCTCTGGCCTGGAAGAAAGTATTGGGATTAACTATTATTATTTATTAAAAATCTTTTCCACAGATGCACTTCATATAGAAAATGTGGTTGGCACTGTGTAAAAAGTGGGGTAGGATAGTAGCAATGCTACTTGGCCGTTTTCATGGCCTAGGGAAATTTGTTGGCAGATTTGGCAGCTTTTGGACTTCTGCTACTATCAGCTTTGAAACTATTTTCATACCTGGGTGGTTGTATAAACTTCAGAGGGACTCATTTGATTGGAAATCAAAAGCTCTAGTACCTTTTTTCAGAGAGAAAAGTTATAAGAGGGAAACCAGCCCCCTCCCATGTCCTTTCCCCCCCAAATGTATGCAATATGAATTTAGAAAAAGCAGTTTAGTTCAAAATGATCCAAAGGTCAGATAACTATGCCTCTGGGATTGACAATATCTCCATAGCCCATGGGGCGAGAGCTGTAAGCTATGCAAGGTGCCTATTGTCAGTATATAGTTGTTGTTTTATTTTTTTTGGGGGGGGAAGAGGGCATGTTAGATGCTGGGTCTTCAAAAAGGGTAAATGTTGACAGGAAACTATGCACAATCAAAAATCACAATTTGCTTGCTGGTAATCAAACGAGAATATCAGCAATATTTAAGAAATGGCTGATATTATTAAGTTAAAAGTTTAAAGATATGTTGAGGGGAAGTTGAAAAGGCATTGGAGGGTAACTAGCCCCCTTCTCCCTCTTCACCGTTTTTAAGTATCCCCTCTGCACAACACTGATAAAAGTTTGAAAATGTTATTTTGTTTAAACTAGTCAAAAGGTCTAGTAGATGTGTCTGTGGGGATGCCATGCCCCCCCCCTCAGCTCGTAGGGAAAGGATTGTAAATTATGTAAATTTTCCATTATTTGCATGCAGAATTTATAATACATTTAGGGAAAATGTTTTTTCTGGGTTTATCTGAAAAGGCCAAGGGTATTAAAGTGAAACTTTGAAGAATGTTGAGTTATATGTTGAACTAAATCAAAAGATACCATGTGCACCCAGATTATCAAAAATACATATCTGGAATATCTCAAGAACAGTTTAGTTTAAAATGTTTAAACTTTCAGGGCAGGTTGAACAGGATGTCAAAAAGTGGTCAAGGGACAATCATTTCTGTTCCAATTCCTTTTTTAGCAACCCTTCCTCCAAAGATAACTGATCAAAATTATGAAATAGCCATCTTGTCCAAAAAGTCAAATAACTTTGCCTCTGAAATGACTTAAACCCCAGAGCCCTGGGACAAATGTTGTAAACTACATAATTTGCTCATTGTTTATCCTATGTATAAGGTTGGTTTTTGGAAAAATAGGGCATGCTTGATCCTGAGCCTCCAAAAAAGGCTAAGGCTATATAGGTATGAAAAATGTTGAGGGGGATGGCTAGCAAAATCAAAACATTATTTGCAGGCGGGTTGTCAAAAGGGCACAGCAGTGATGTCTAAGGAAAAGCCAATTTGAACCTTTATAGGTACGTTATAAAAGGAACAGAGTGCAACCAGTCCTATCCTCTTTCCCTTTTAGATGGCCTTCTTAACAGTTAACACTGATAGCAATCTTAAAATGCCATTTTATGCAGTTGCAACATTTAGTAGCTATGCCTTGTGACATTTAATAGCTATGCCTTGTGGGATGCCATGTCCCAACAGCTCCCAGGGCAGGGAGTGTAAATTATGCAATTTGTCCATTTGACATGCAGGATTTATCATTGCGAAAGGGGAGAATATTGAATTATGGCTATGTCCAAAAAGGCTAATAGTATTTAGGGGAAATTCCAGGGAATGTAGAGGGGTATATTGAGCTATGTCAAAAGAAACTCAGCCTTCAAGTTATCAAAGAGTCATATCTGCATTATCTTAGGAATAGCTAAAGGTATTGATCTGAAACTTACAGGGCTGCTACAAATAGTACTAGTACTAGTGCTGCAGCTACAACTGTGACAACTTGCAACTATAAGTGTAACTGCTTGACCATTTTTAAGGGGTTCCAAAAAGAATAGTATCTGCCCTTTACCTGAGGTGTTTCTGCTGGTCTTAGTTTAATATGGCCTTTTCATTTTCTTTAAGAAACTTTGTTTTGAAAAGTTAGTTTTTTAATTATTTTTAATAATTATGAATATTTTAACTATCATTATTAATTTAATAATTATAAATATTTTAACTATTATTATTAATTAAATAATTATTAATGTCTAATAATTGTACCAAAGCTTAACATTGCAAATCATAACTTTCAGACTACACACTTATGAAAGGCTGAGAAACAAAACTGAGGAAAAAACAAATCATCAGTTGCAGACAGGTCAAACCACAAAATACCAAAACTTAACAAAAAAAAACCGTAAATTTCAGATAATACACTTATAAAAGGTTAAGAAACCTAGTATAGAAAGGCTAAGAAACCTGTCAAGCCACAAAATGCCAAAAGTGAACATGGCAAACCCTAACTTTCAGACAACACATTTATGAAAGTCTAGGAAACCAAACTCGGAATATACCGAATCTTCAGTTCCAGACAAGTCAGACCACAAAATACCAAAACTTAATGTAGCAAACCATAACTTGTACAATACACTTACGAAGGGCTAAAAAACCAAACTTGGAAAAGGCCAAATCATCAGTTCCAGACAAGTCAGGCCACAAAATACCAAAACTTAATAAAGCAAACCTTAACTTTCAGACTACACACTTACAAATGTCAAAGAAACCAAACTCAGAAAATGGCAAATCTAAAGACAATTCAAACTGCACCAGAAATGCAAAATTGTATTGATTTGCCTGGAAACCTTATGGCATAACAAAGGACAACCGCCAACAAAGGCTCCCATAAGTTTTTAAATAAAACGTCGTTAATAAGTCGTGTTTTTTGTGGGGGGGAGGGGGTTTGGGCCATAGAGGGCCATTCATTTGCCGTCATCTCAGGGCCATTCAGGTCCTTACAATCGTAATAATATAAAAATAGCGAATTCAATACTCATGCTACGTCATCTTTGTTAAAAAATAATCTACGACAGATTTGCAAACAATCAAAGTACATGTGTAAAAAAAAAATGCGCCCTTTTGAAGTTCACATTAATTGATTTATAACAATACGTTTATATTTCTATATCCCTTTAACAACATCAGAAAGCTTCATCTCAATGAACAATAAATATTCAACTGACTTAAACATCTGCAAAAATCCCCCCTTCCCCTCCAAAAAAAATCATTTTTCCCATAAGAATTCAAAGCGACAAGAAATTACTATCAACAAATAAATGAAACCCATAATGAATAGAAATTAAGATAAATAATCATATCAAACATAAAGATAACATATATTGATGTAGATAAATATGAAAATCTTAAAACAAGTAAAAACTGAATTGAATATTCAAGTCAAACTAAAACAAACAAAATTACTACAGAAAGAATTTTGGGTACTGTCCTCCTTCCCTATTCGTAGAAGTTCTAAAGCCAATTGTGTAATTTGTGTTCTATTGAAAACAATTGAAGAGTGTGCTTTAATTTTTCAAAACATTAACAAAAAATAAAAAAAATAACCGCTATGTAATCAAATTGAATGGAAGAAGCTAGTGAAAATAAATTGAATATTTATTATATAATGGTACTATTTTCTGGGAACCTCAGTAATTCAGTATTTTATTTAACCCTTATTTTTTCATCTTTCAATTTTATAAATACAAGAAAATGCTTATTATATATATATTTTTTTTTTGGTAGACTAAAGCTTAAATTCACTTAAGAAATTAAAATTCAATTTAATTTTTACTCGTTTTAAGAAATATTTATTCATCTATATTAATATCTGCAATACCGATTTCAAACTTTTTATTCAATCAAATTAGTCCTCCTCCAGGTTTCTTGGACCGTCTTTTTCTATATTATTTGAAAAAAACTACGTTTTCTAAAGAGTTAAAGAGGCTGAGTTACAAGGTCGAACCTTAAAACGTACAGGGATTAGGAGGCACAGTTCGGGGGCTGCCGCCCCCAAGCCCCGCTTTCGCAGCCTTTAAATATAAAAAAAAATTTCTTTAAACTGAAAGTAAGGAGCGACATTAAAACTTAAAAAGAACAGAAATTATTCCGTATATGAAAGAGGCTGTGCCCTCCTCAACGCCTCGCTCTTTACGCTAAAGTTTGACTTTCTCACAACTCTTTTTTTAAACAATAAAAACTTTAGCGTAAAGAGCGAGGCGTTGAGGAGGGCACAGCCTCTTTCATATACGGAATAATTTCTGTTCTTTTTAAGTTTTAATGTCGCTCCTTACTTTCAGTTTAAAGAATTTTTTTTTTATATTTAAAGGCTGCGAAAGCGGGGGTTTGGGGGCGGCAGCCCCCAACTGTGCCTCCTAATCCCTGTACGTTTTAGGTTCGACCTTGTAACTCAGCCTCTTTAACTCTTTAGAAAACGTAGTTTTTTTCAAATAATTTCTGCACGTTTTTGTACAGTTTATTACTTATTATTGCTTGACTAACTGTTAGCTGATCGTGTCAGGAGTTAAAGTTGGGGGGCTGCCGCCCCCAAACCCCCGCTCTTGAACATTCTTATGTTAAGGCTTTTAATTCCTGAATACTCAAATCACGTCGTACAGGGTGCCTCCTAATCCCTGTACGTTTTAAGGTTCGAACTTGTGACTCAGCCTCTTTAACAGCCCCCCAACTGTGCCTCCTAATCCCTGTACGTTTTAAGGGTCGACCTTGTAACTCAGCCTCTTTAACTCTTTAGAAAACGTAATTTTTTTCAAATAATTTAAAAAGAAACTGAGTTTCTTTTCAAAGTATATAAAAAAGTTGCTCTGATGGTGAATCGAACCCGAGTTTTCCGCCTGAAAGTCTGAAGTCTCAGCCGCTGGACTATACAAACACAATAGTAATTGTTGTTTAGCAAATAGAATGTATTTTCGACGCAAGCAAATTCCCAAAAATCTTGATATGTGGTTTTTGGAAAACAGGGAAGGAGTGATCAGATTGAGCTGAAATTTCGACGATAAGCTCCCAGGCCCCAGGAAAGCTTATCCTCTAAATTTCAGCCCGATCAGACAACGTTAAAGGGGGGTTGTGGAGGGAAAAATTAACATGGGCTAATATAGGAAAACGAGGTTTTTCGTAAATGTAAATTCGGGGGATAATTTTTTCGGTCTGAAAATATCAAAAGGCCCTAACAGGTCGAATTCTGCTTCGAATGAGTCCTCATTCACCCGGATCCGTTGCCAACTGTGGCCTGTAGGCGTGGCTAAAAAAAAAAAAAAGAGATGATATTTAAGTGGCTATATTTGGTTTTTTGAAAACAGGGAAGGAGTGATCGGATTGAGCTGAAATTTCGAGGATAAGCTCCCGGGCGCTAGGAATACCTAACCTCTAAGTTTCAGCCCAATCGCAAAACGTCAAAGGGGGGCTGTGGTGGGAGGGTCGACACTTCCGGCCCAGTTTACCCCATGAATATAAAGTCGGAGGAGGATGAAATTTTGCAAGTTTCTTAGTTTGAGCTTGGGCTACAAAATGCAATTACCGCCGTCTCTCTGCGACCTCTAGGACCTGAAATCGCTTAACATTGTGGTGGGTCGCCTCTTTATAGAGGCACAAGTGTGCCTCCTTGATGAAGTGCATAAAAGAAAAAAATAGTAAATGAATAACATAGCCTATAAATAATATATAGCTCATTCCTGAAAAGTACTGAAAATGGAATGAATGTTCTGCAAGTTATAACACTGCTTGTTGTATTGTTACAAAATAAGGTATATCAAACAATTTGTTGTAACTAATCAAACAGTTTGTGGTAACAAACAAGTAAGGTTTGACCTGGCTCAATAGTAGTCGAAACTAAAAAACGGAATTTTGCTACCAATAGATATGTTAAAAGAATCGAATTTTTATGCTGATTTCAAATATGCAAGTTTCATTAAGTTTAGTTTTACACATCAAAGGTTACGAGCCTGAGAAAACTTGCCTTATCATACGCAGCGCCATCGCGCTGCCTAAGTAAAGAACGATGTTTGCACAATGTATCATTATTATGTTTTCTCCATAACAGGGAACTTCGTATCAAAGGAGTTGTCGTAGAAACTTCGAAAAAAGCTCATTCGATTGGAAATGGGAATGGCTAGGAATAGGAATAGGCCCTTTTTAATAGTCGAAAGTGATTGGAAGGCAGCTAACACCTTTTTACGCCCTCCATTTCCCCAAACACATCCAATCAAAATTTTGAGACAGCCATTTTGTCCAGTGTAGTTGATTTCCAGATATAAATTATGTTTTTGAGAAGGACACCCACCCCAGTGCCCTTAGGGCAAGGGTTGTAAGTAATGCCCTGGTGGCATATAAGGTTTTTGTAGAAAGCTTTGTCATAGAAACTTCGAAAAAGACTCATTCAATTGGAAATTCAAAGGGCTAGTGCCCTTTTTAATAGTCGAAAGTTATTGGAGGGTAACTAACCCCCCTCTCACGCCCACCTTTTCCCCAAACACATCCAATCAAAATATTGAGATATGCCATTTTGTTCAACGTATTTGGAAGTTCTGGAAACTAGGTCTTTGAGGATGACAACAGCCCACAGGACAAGGCTTACAAGTTATCCCCTGGGGGCAACTACGGTTTCATAGAAAGCGTTGTCGTACAAACTTCAAAAAGGGCTCGTTCGATTGGAAATTCAAATCTCTACTGCCCTTTTTAATAGTCGAAAGTGATTGGAAGGCAGCTAACACCCCTTCCACGCCCGCGTTTTTCCCAAACACATCCAATCAAAATTTTGAGATAGCCATTTTGTTCAGCGTAGTTGATTTCCTGATAGAAATTATGTTTTTGAGAAGGACACTCTTTCACATCCCTCAGGGCAAGGGTTATAAGTTGTGACCTGGGGGCATATAACATTTTTATAGAACAGTGTTGTTGTAGAAACTTCAAAAAAGTCTCGTTCGATTGGAAATTGGAAGGGCTAGTGTACGTTTTAATAGTTAAAAGTGATTGGAGGGCAACCAACCCCCCGCTCACCCCCACCTTTCCCCCAAACACATCCAATCAACCTTTTGAGTTAGCCATTTTGTTCAACGCAGTTGAAAGTTTCGAAAATTAGGTTTTTGAGGATGACAGCCCTCAGGGCAAGGGTTATAAGTTATGCCCTGGGGGCATATAAGGTTTTCATAGAAAGTTTTGTCGTAGAAACTTCAAAAGGGGGTCATTTGATTGGAAATTTAAATGGCTAGTGCCCTTTTTAATAGTCGAAAGTGATTGGAAGGTAACTAACACCCCTTCCACGTCCACGATATATCCAAACACATCCAATCAAAATTTTGAGATTGACATTTTGCTTCAACTTAATGGGAAGTTCTGGAAATTAGGTCTTTGAGGATGATAACCCCCTCAGATCCCTAGGACAAGGGTTATAAGTTATACCCTGGAGGAATATAAGGTTTTTATTCAAAGTTTTATCGTAGAAACTTGAAAAACAGCGCATTCGATTGGAAATTCAAAGGGCTAGTGCCCTTTTTAATAGTCGAAAGTGATTGGAGGGCAACTAACCCCCTCTCACGCCCACATTTTCCACAAACACATACAATCAAAATTTTTAGATACCCATTTTGTTCAACGGAGTTGAAAGTTTTGGAAATTAGTTCTTAAAGGATGACACCACCCTCCACCACAGCCCTCAGTGGAAGGGTTTTAAGTTATGCCCTGGGGGCATATAAGGCTTTTATAGAAAACGTTGCCATAGAAACTTCAAAAAGGGATCATTTCATTGGAAATTGAAATGGCTAGTGACCTTTTTAATAGTCGAAAACACATACAATCACAGTTTTGAGATAACCATTTTTTTCAACTTAGTTGAAAGTTCTGTAAATTATGTCTTTGAGGATGACAACCCCCCCCCCCCACAGCCCTCTGGACAAGGGTTGTAAGTTATGCCCTGGGACATATGAGGTTTTTATAGAAAATGTTGTCGTAAAACTTCAAAAAGGGCTCATTTGATTGGAAATTGAAAGGGTTAGTACCCTTTTTAATAGTTGAAAGTGAATGGAGAGCAACTAAACCCCTCTCACGCCCACCATTTCCCCAAACACATTCAATAAAAATTTTGAGATAGTCATTTTGTTCAACGTAGTTGAAAGTTCTGGAAATTATTATTTTGAGGATAACAAATCCCCCAAACCCCTCAGGGCAAGGGCTGTAAGTTGTACCCGGGGGGGATATAAGGTTTTTATAGGAAGTATTTTTGTAGAAACTTCAAAAAGGGCTCATTCGATTGGAAACTGAAAGGGTTAGTGCCATTTTTAATAGTCGAAAGTGATTGGAGGGCCACTAGCCCCCTCTCAAGCTCACCATTTCCCCAAACTCATCCAATCAAAATTTTGAGATAGCCATTTTGTTCAACGTAGATGAAAGTTCTGTAAAGTAGGTCTTTGAAGATGACACTCCCCCCAGAGCCCTCAGGGCTAAGGTTGTAAGCTATGCCCTGGGGGCATTTAAGTTTTTTTTTTATAGACAATGTTGTCGTAGAAACTTTAAAAAAGGCTCATTCAATTGGAAATCGAGAGCTAGTGCTCTTTTTAATAGGCTAGTTGAAAATGATTGGAGGGCAACTAACGCCCACTATTTCCCCAAACACATCCAATCAAAATTCTGAGACAGCCATTTTTTTCAACGTAGTTAAAAGTTCTGGATATTATGCTTTTGAGGATGATCACCCTTTCCCTCCTCTTTACACCCCTCAGGGCAAGGGTTGTAAGTTATGAACTGGGGACATACAAGGTTTTTATAGAGCGTTGTAAAAGAAACTTCGAAGGTCTACTGCCTTTTTTAACAGTCAAAAGTGATTGGAGGAAAACAAACACCTCTCCCACGCCCACTATTTCCCCAAAAACATCCAATAATAATTCTCTATACTGTCAGAAAACACATAACTTTCATAAAACACACTTATGAAAGGTATAAAAACGCACAGAAATTAACAACACCTTGGTCTTCACGCTAAAGTTTTTTGGTATTTAAAAAAAAGCAACTTATTGTTCTAATTAAACGACCCTTGCGTTTCAGTAGTTCGTTTTTAAAGAATTGGGACAAAATTTAAACTTTACAGTAAAGAGCGAGGTGTTGATGAGGGGGCAAACCTTCTCGTATACATACTAATTTCTGTTTGTTATAAGTTTTAATATTGCTCCTTACTTTCAGCTGAAAACACTTTCTTTTTTATATTTAATTTCTGATCGTTTTTAAAATAATGCCAGGAAATCTGGCTCCACCTTCACAGAAAAACCCCTCCCGACGGAAATATCCTCTGGACAATTCAATCCTGGTGGAAAGTTATCCTGGAAAATTACCTTTTACACCTCTATGCGTAAAACTGAGTAAGGAAAGAAAAAGCAAGATGTATAAAGAAATTTCGTATAGGAATTCTATCAAATTCCCCCAGAATACAATTTCCCCTGAAAGTTCACCTCCTGTTAATTCTCTCTCCATGGAAAATTCTCCCTATGCAAAGCCCCCTCCCCCCAGCAAAAAAATTGTCCTCCACTCCCCACTCAAGAAATGTATGCATACTTCCCAAAATCCTATTACTATACAAATACTATATGTAAACAATGGGCAAATTCTATAACTGAAAGAACTTTTCCCAGGGGCTGTGGGGGGGGGGGTCCTGCTATCTCCAAAGACATAGTTATTTGGCTTTTCAACTATGCTGAACAAAATAACAATCTCAAAATTTTTGATTGGACGATTTTGGGAAAAAGGTGCTTTGGAGGGGGGCTAGGTACCCCCCCCCTATTTTTTGGTCAATTAAAAAGAGCACTAGAACTTTTAATTTAAGTTAGAATAAGTCCTCTACCGAAGTTTTAGGCCCACTGGGTCGATACAATTACCCCTGAAAAAAAAATACAAAAAATAAATAAACACGCATCTGTGATCTTTTTTCTGGCAAAAGTACAAAATTCCACCTTTTTACTTATAGGGGCTTGAAACCTCTTTAATAGGGTTCTCTGATACGCTGAATCTGATGGTGTTAGTTTCATTAAGATTATATGAATTTTAGGGGGCCTTTCCCTCTTTCTTTGAAAATCAGGTAAATTTTCTCAGGCTTGTAGCCTTTGATAGGTATAATTAAACTTAATAAAACACATATTTAAAGTCAGCATGAAAATCCAATTATTTTGATATATCTATTTTTTTCCTCTCGTTTTGGGTGACATTTATTCTTTGGTAGTAATTTATAGCCGTTTAAGTTTAAATTATTATAGGACTTCATCTCCGCTCGTCTTAAGTTTTATTATATGGTTCTTTATTTTTCTTTGAAAAACTTATTTTTTGGAATTACTTTTAATTAATGACATAACCTAAGAAGTCTATGGGGAGTTGTAGATAAACATATTCAACTTTTTAAGAAATATTATCCTGTATGAAATATATACAAATCTTAGAAACCTGAAGAACATTAAAAGTATTTAATTTTTGTAGGTAATATAATTTGTAGAAATTCTTTCTGTTATTATTGCAATTTTTCAGACGCACTAATTAAAAAAAAACACACACAAACAAAAAAAAACAACTGATTATTAGAAATGAAGAATGTCGCATTGGAATCACCGTTGCCGTAAATCCTGTACATGATAATTACAGTCCCTTACTTTAAACAATAATTAAAATCACATATTTGTATAGAAGCATTGAAATGTCCCGTTTTTTCTTCTTCCTTTTCTTTTATTTGTTCACCCTAGTGGGGCGCTATAAAGGGAATACTTTCTTCAAAAGACCTGCCTTTATTAGAATTCGAACGTGATAACCACAGCCAGCGACGAAGGGTCCTAACAACCTAACTCTCGTGTCCTGTTTCACAGTGTTTGTTTTATGATTGTTGCTGTTCCAAAAACAACCGTTTATGATGTCTTAGACAATTGTTACAATCATGTAGCCTAGAACTTGAAATACTATTACCATTCAATGGACCTTATTATGCTCTTTTCAAATATGAATCAACAAGAAGCACGTTGAAATGATAAGAGTTTTCATTGAGCCTTTAAACATTTCTTTACGATGCTGCAGTTGCCTACTAGCTACAGTAGCGTCAGTTGGAAGTAGGGGGGCTCTTTTGGTATATACCTTTTTTGGCATTTTCATTGAACAAATAGAAAAAAAAGTAAATCTGCCGCCCCGCCAAGATATTGAAAAAAACTTTTAACTCTCCCCTCCCAAAAAAATTTTGTGAATTGATGCCACTGACTTAGTCTAGAACTAGCCTATTTTTGTTAATCAGCAGACGCTTTATAAGACTTATTGAGAGGGGGCCGAGAGAAAGGGGTGTAAAAGATGAGGGATTGTAAGCCTTAAGCTTAGAGTTTTCGAACATTGAAAATATGATAATACCCTTTTCATGCTACCCAGCGCTTTCAACATCAGAAATGGCATCTAAAGGGTCATTTTTGTATCCAAAAATCAGAGAACCCTATTGCAGAGGTTTCGATAACTTTAGTCATGTAAAAGATCAAAAGTCAAGCAGAATTTTTATCACAAAACCATAATACTCCTCTCCGTCCAACCGAAATTGTTTAGTAAAAAAAATACTACCAAGAACTTATTCTCAGGCTTGTAACTTTTGATGGGTATAATTAAATTTAATCAAACTTATATATTTAAAATCAGTTTAAAAATCCAATTATTTTGATATATCTATTGGTATCAAAATTCCAGTTTTTAGAGTATTGGTTACTATAGAGCCGGGTTGCTCCTTACTTACAGTTTGTTACCACAAACTGTTTGACACTACTAACGGGCAGCTAGCATATCTTATAGGCCTTGCCTTAGTGGCTGTTTGGGGTCGACATTTTTGAAGACATAATAACTGGAATTTTCAACTCTGTTGAACAAAATAGCTATCTCAAAATTTTGATTGGTTGTGTTTGGGGAAATAATGGGCAGAAATGGGGGACGGGCTTGTTACCCTCCAACCACTTTTGTCTCTTAAAAGGGGCACTAGAAATTTCAATTTTCAATTGAATTTCCCCAAAAAACAATTGAGAAAGAAGTTTTCCACAGAAAAGTAAAGAGTCTGGGTCAGTAAAAAAAAGACCCTCATTAATTCAAACTCAAAACGACAAGAAGTTATTATTAAAAAATAAATGAAACCCGAAATGAATAGAAATTAAAATAAAAAATCATATCAAACATAGGCCTACAGATAACAGATACTGATGTAGATTAATATGTAAATCTTAAAGTGAGTAAAAACTAAATTGAATATTCAAGTCAAACTAAAACATTCAAAATTACTACAAAAAGGAGTTTGGATACTGCCACCTCCCCTAATCGTAGAAGTTCTAAAGCCTGTAGCAATATTTACTTTCTATTAAAAGCAATTGAAGACTGTGCTTTAATTTTTCAAAAAATCAGCGAAAAATAACAATAAAATCTCTATGTGATCAAATTGACTGGAAGAACCTAGTGAGAATAAACTGAATATTTACTATTTAATGCTTTCATGTTCTGGAAACCTCAGCAATTCAATATTTTATGTAACCATTTTTTTATTTTTCAATTTTATAAATATAAAAAATGTTAATAATATATTTTATTTTCAGTAAATCGCAATTTCAGTAAATACATAAATATTCAATTGAATTTTTACTCGTTTTAAGAACAATTTATTCACTTATATCAGTATATGCAATACCGATTTCAAACTTTGTATTCAGTCAAATGAGCCCTCCCCCAAGTTTCTTGGACCGTCTTTTTCCATATGAAGGGCATAAGAGAAAACATTAATAAATGAATAACATAGCCTATAAATGATATATGGCTCATTACTGAAAAGAGGGCTGCTAAAAGTGGATTTGGTGTATTGCAAGTGATAACACTGCTTGTTGTATTATTGCTAAATAATTTATATCAAACAATTCGTTGTAACGAATTACTGGTAAAGAACGACTCGACCCAATAGTAACCAAAACTCTAAACAAAGTAATTTTGATAACAACTGATACTTCAAAAGAAATAGTTTTTTATGCTGATTCCAAATATGTAAAATTCATTAAGTTTAATATACCCATCAAAACGTTTTTAGGTGAATTGGCTGTTAGCAGTTGTTGTAATTTGTCCTGTGCCCCGGTGTTTTTAAATAGTAGTCTTGTGGTCCCAAACTCGGCCGCAAGATCTCTTCAGAAGGTGAGAAGGCCGAGTCAAGGTGAATATCCTGCAGAGTCTTAAAGAGGACGAATTAAGTCCTTTATTGATTATATTTATTGGCATAAAGAATACAAACTAAAATATGACTCATCTAATGGTTTACAATACTTTTGACTTGGGGGAGGGGATTTTCCTGGCAAAATTTTCCACAGATTGGTGGGGGGGGAGATTTCCGAAATGATTTTAAAAGGGATCAACTAAAAACCTTTATTTTTCAAGTAAAAGGAACGAAAATGAGGTAAACTAGTTTTTTCCACTGAGAGCAAGGAGCCACATCTAAGCATAAAACGAACAGAAATTATTGCATGTATGAGAGGGACTGTCTCCTCTTCAATTTATCGCTCTTTACGATTAAGTTCGACTTTTGTGTCCCATTTCCTTAAGAACGACTCCTGAAACACACAAGGGCAGTTTAATTGGAATTAGAAGCTTTGTGAAGGACAAAAAAACTTCAGCTTAACAAATGAGGGGTTGCGGAGTGGGCAGCCCCGCTCATATATGGAATAATTTTAATTCGTTTTAAGTTTTAATAATGCTCCTTACTTATAGTTGAAACCACCTTTTTCATATAATAATAAAGAAGAATACGTTTATATCACGTTTTCAAATAAGTCAACAAAGAGTGACGGGAGACATAGCGCGTTCACCTTCCTCAGTGCTGAATGAGGTGTAGGGCGGGTCATCAACTTTAATTCAATAAAAAATAGCAAATTATATATGCATGCCAATCTTGTGGTTTAATATACGCCATTTTAGGTTATATGCATATAATATGGAGATTCACTGATTGAAAATGTCAACTATGTAAGGGATGAAATTTCTTCTATATCTTTCAGTGCAAACTCTTATTGGGGCAAGAAGGGGGATTTTGTTGAAACAGACCGTGGGAGGTGGGGTTGAAGGGGTGAATATTGACCATGGAAAAGGAAGGTTGTTCGAGGGCTATGAAGGGCATTGTTAGCAAAACGCAAGGAAATTTTTTTTCTCCTTTCCTTAAGGGTGACTAGATTAGCTCTCGGAAGAAGGAAAATATAAGATACTTTACCCTCATGGAAGATAATTATTAGGCATCTTTTTAATTATTAGGGCTGGTCATCAACATTAATTCAATAAAAAATAGCAAATTACATGTTCATGCTAATCTTGGGTTCTAAGATATACTATTTTAGGTTATATGCATATTATACGGATACTTAAACTTCAGAGATGTAGAAGCCGCCAGTCAGACTTGTAAAAGTTGGTATGAAGCATTCATCAACAGCCATAAGATTCAGAACAATGTTGAATTTGTAATCCACCGAAAACACAGTGAGGCTCTCATGGCTTTGTCAAGGCATCCTAGTCGCTGTAAAAGGATGACAATTGAGGTAATGAATTTCATTTCAAATTTTTACTTATAGGTTTCTGGCATATAATGGTGACAATGATGGGGCAATCCCATTGAAGGATTGACCAAGGATCCCTGCCCCTTGCATATATATTGTATTGTAGTAGCGTTTGGCTTGGAACATTTCCTTCTATTGCTCGGGCAGTACGAGTTCTACAAAACAACGCTGTTCAGCTGTTAAATTGCCTCCAATCCCCGGATTCGGTACGAAAAGCGTATGAGCGTGTAAAGATTCTGCCAGCTTCCGGATTACGGGAGTTGTATACACTTCTATTCATTTTTTAGGATTCAGAGGGGTATAAACCTCCCGTGTTTTGATAGCTTGGCTAACCTGAGATCTTCTGTCCATGATTATGATACTAGGTCATCTGCAGAGATTAATATTCCACTGGTAGTTTCGGACCTAACGATGTTTTCTTTGCTTCACAGGGGGATCAGAAGTTGGAACCATCTTGATCAAAATACAAAAGATATAGGTGATATTTCTTCGTTTAAGATAGTGATTAAAGGGATGCTATTTAGTAAGTATGAATTTTTTTTTTTTTTTTTTTTTTTTTTTTTTTTAATAATAATAATCATATTGGTAAACTTTTATGGCTCCTGGGGGTGATGGTTATGAATATTATAGTAAATTTAATGAAAATGTTAAGGTTTAAGGTTTGTGGTACTGTTTGGGGACTGTGATATAGATAGGTTATTTTTTTCGTTTTTTTTTTATTGTTTTGTTATGTTAGTGTATTTTTGCCACCCCCTTGGACAAGTTTTTACTTCTTGGGATGGCCGCTAAACTTATGTTAAATTGTTTGTTTGTTTAGAATAAATCTCTCTCTCTATGAAACAGCTTAGGGACAGAAACTTGATACAGTGTGCTATTATTGGCTATATAAAATAGAAGTATATGGTTTTTTGGTATGGAAAGTAGATGGAATAAACAAGTTTGATAGATTCATTTATTCAAAATTACACAGCAATGAATATCAGCAATAAAAGATAAATACCTCATCAGATTCTCCCACGAAGCTCTTTCTTATCGCACTCTCATAAGACAGTGTAGTAAGAGTAAGAATGTTAGTAAGATGATGAAAAATTAGCTTCTAAATAACCCATTAAACAGCTCTATATGATGTTCCAGTAAACCGTGAGCAATGACGAAGAAAAAAAGAGGTCACTCAGTGCTACCCAATTAGAAAATATTTTCTTGTTGTTCAAGGGGGAGGGACTATAATTTACCTGTATTTGGCTTTTGACCATGGTAATTGTAATGGTGTACTTTCATTTTAATTTGAGCCCATTTTTGAGCGATTTCAGGCTCTCTAACATTTCCTTTAAAGTTGTTTTCTAAATAACATTTTACGAATAAAATTAATCGAAATAATATTTACCATTCTTGAATCAGCTAGAAGCGAAAATTTTTCTCGCTAGATATTTTTTACATATTTGGAATCAAAATTAATGGTTAATTCTATTGATCTATTAATTGCTGGCATAATTTGGCTTCTTTAAATTTTCTGTTTCAATTGGCCTGATAAGTTTCTTTGGTGCAGTTTGAGACGACGAATTGTTTGAAACCACTTTCATGTCTGTTGACAAATTAAGGTCTGCTTCATAAAGACATATCATCAGTCAAAATAACATGTAGGTCGAAACTAGAAAAAGAAAATGCGCAGTTTATTTAAGGGTAACATTGTACTCAGGCACGGAACTCAAGACAAACGTTCTTTAATGCTGCATATATTTGACGTTGGTTTCAGACAGCATCGGAATTGTCATCGCGGCAACCCTGGGTGGTCATTTATGTGTAAAATACGATGGAAAGATATGATGGTTATTTAAGGAATTTTTCCCAAAAGCCTCACTGAACATCAGTCTTCTTGCTCCAGCGAAACTAAATCAAATTTAATGAGCAATTTAAAAAGTAGAATGTCCGGTCCACGGGAAATAATAACAAGAGTACGTTTCTGAATCTTTCCAATACGACTTTCTTGTTCTCGAGTCCGTGGCCCGAGTACAGTCCGAGTCCGAATACAGTTTCACCAAGTGTAGGGTGAGCGTGTGCTGGGTGAGCGTGTCCCCGAGTCAGACCAAATAGGTTTAAATGTTGGTACGACGAAAAACAAAATTTCATCATTATTTTAATATTTGTACGCTAGACACCTGGCACCTGACTCTTTTCTCACTTATTCATTGACGGCAACAGCTCTACTTGAGTCACTTTATCACATATTTTCAGTAAACTTCATTCATCAACATACCTGCCTTTACGTTCCATGTCAGCGGTAGTATTGACCATGAGTAGAAATAAAACTGGGCATAAAATACTCCCTTGAGGAACTCCGCGAAAAACGGGCTTAGAATCTGAAACAACTTTCTAACACTTCATTATTTGAAATCAATTTGATAAAAAAAAAAATTTGAAAAACCAGAATCAAATGAGGTTTTATATCTTAAAGACCTTTCCCAAGGGGCAGTGGGGGGGGGTCATGTTTATCTCCAAAGACATAGTTATTGGGTCTTTCATCTGTGCTGAAAAAATGGCTATCTCAAAGTTTTGGTCGGACGATTTTGGGGGAAAAAGGGGTGTGAGACGGGACCTAGGTGCCCTCCGATCTTTTTTGCTAATTAAAAAGGGCACTATAACTTTTATTTTCCGTTCGAGTGGTTCCTGACGTTCTAGCACTGTTGGTTCGATACGATCAGCCCTGGGGAACAAAAAACATACATCCGTGATCTTTCTTTGGGCAAAAAATACGAAATTCCTTGTTTTTGCAGATGTGAGCTTGAAACCTCTGCAGCTAAGTTCTCTGACACACTGAATTCGATGGCGTAATTTTCACTTGGATTTTGTAACTTTTAGGGGGTGTTTCCTCTCTTTTTCAAAGTCAGACAGATTTTCTCAGGCTCGTAACCTTTGATGGGTATCACTAAAATTAATTAATCTTTTACATTTAGAATCAGTTTAATAAGCCAATTTGTTTTGATATATCTATTGATATCAACATTTTTTTTTTTTAGAGTTTCGGTTATTATTGAGCCGTGTCGCTCCTTACTTAAAGTTCGTTACCGCGAACTGTGTGACTAGGCAAACGTGTGTAAATTTTGGACACATAAATTTTGTATTGGGTTGATTTTATTTTGATATTCTTGGCACTTTAACATTTTGATAAGCAATTGATTAATATTTTTCCTAATAATAAATTCCCAATACAAAAATATGAAAACATTATTTTTCAGCGTCACATTCAACCTAGGGAAGAAAGTACTTTTGTCTAAAAATCTTGTTTTTTTTATTATATATTTGATCCTTTTTTTGAAGGCCTCAATGTTTGAAAGGAAACAATTATTAGAAATGGGAAGCAAGTTTTATCCAAAAAGTGTATATTCTCTCATTTTACAAGTGAAAACGTCAAGAATGGGGTAACAATCAATGACTTTGTGATTTACTGTTTTATCAATCACATCATCTGCCAACCGACGTAGTCGGTCTTGTATATTTGATCATAGACTTTTTGAATTACCCTTATATCATGACTATCTACCTTTTAGTCCAGGAAGTGCGTGAAAAAAAGGGCCTAACCCGGAACAAATTGCAAGAGAAATGATTCTTTGACTACCCGACTCAGAATAATGTGCTGATTCTAAATAATCAAAGTTCGCTCATCTAGCTATTTCACAAATACGTTTTTTGGGGTTGAGGTAAATAACGAGGAAGAGAAATATGTCTTGCAGAAATGCGTAGAACCACGAAAAACAATATGTATTTAGGGGTAATAAAGTACGCTGAATCTGAAAATGATCTCTAACTGCAAGGATAAACAACGGTTATCAATATTTAAAGGGGAATTATGTGGGAGGAGGGTGAATTTTCTCATCTAGTGTTAAATCACGCTGAATCTGAAAGAAACCGGTCCTAAAATGTAGAATCACAAATACCACCCATTTTGATGGTTTAATTAAAGATTAAAGTATTCTCAAGTCATTTAGTTATGTAATATACAAATATGATAAAAAAACAAAATGTAAATATTCATAAATCTTTGTTATCATCGCTCTCATCAACGCCAAGAAACTCATCTGTAACACAGTTCTCACAACTTGATCCCTTGCAAGTTCCACCGGCCCAGGGGCGTTACTTTCCATTTTTTTTGTAAGTGCATCGTTTATTTGAGCTGTCGGTTTTGCAGTTACAGCGGAAAACTGCAAGGAGAGAGTTGGGGGCAGCGGGGAGTTAACCAAAAATAGGGCGATATATTCCATTCTGAATTACCCAACCGAACTGGCCAGGGTCGAGATTACATCCCAGGGTTTTCCACGATTCAACTTGCAAATAAACTCGAAATGAGTGGTAGCTGCAAGCATCACTGGTGGGAGGGAGAACTTTAGACTCAACATACGAAGCAGATGCTGTAAATTTCTCGATGAATTTGAGATGACGCAACTGATTGAGGGTTGAAATTGAGCCTAGACACTTAAACAAAAGCATCATTGCTTTCTCCCCAGCTGCTGAAATGTCTTGCTTGGTGGATAGTGGGTCCATAAAAACTTTAACGGATTCGTAAAACTCGTTGTTTTTTATCAGAAGCTGTAGTCCCGCTGACTTCCCAATGCCATAGATACGAGAAGTTGAATCGCACCCAAGGAAGGCGTGGACATACAGGATTGTGCTGCATATACGAGATCCAAGTTTGAGTTTCGTTGCGTTTATATCCCAGATTCTATTCTTTGAGATTTCAGCTCGAGGTTCAAAGTAAAAGTAGATCGCTTGGCTATCTG
Source organism: Artemia sp. Qi Xiang Cuo (assembly GCF_049724085.1). Lineage (NCBI taxonomy): Eukaryota > Metazoa > Arthropoda > Branchiopoda > Anostraca > Artemiidae > Artemia > Artemia sp. Qi Xiang Cuo. Next base: position 61,463,603 of record NC_142804.1, on the reverse strand, counting down.
TCTGTGCGTGATAACAGAGGAGTATAAGCAGATCTGTGTCGTCTCCAACCAGGACAGCTGGCATAAGGGAAGCAGATCGAACTACGGTTAGAACAATGAGAAGATCAGCGTCCTCTTCTGCTTGGTTTACCTGACACCCAGCTTTGGTCAGGTACTCACTGGTCATGGCTATGATTGCTTGCTTATTCTTGAAGTTGCTTAGGAACACTTTTTTCTTTGTAGAACAGACCATGTTCCTGCTAAAATTGATCTGTGGTCACGATCGTTTCCCTTTCCGTCTCAAATGGGTGATGTCTTTGATTGAAGGTGTTTTGTCGTATCGGTCGAAAACCACCGATGTCCTTTGCGCCCCGTATTTCTGTGCAACGTAGTTAACATACTTCTGGCAGATACTATCATAAGTTGAGTTTTTTTCCCAAGGAATTCGCTGAAGCAGTGCCCCACCATCGAGAACTATATGCTTGTCACTGAAATCTTTGACGAAGTCTTCTGTTTTCGGCTGCTGCTCTGCAACTAGACACCACCTCGCATCGGCGAGGGCAGGCTTATCGGCTGTTCGTGGAAGTCCGTTTGCTTCAAAAAGTGACGGAGGCGGTGAACACAATTCATGCTTAAAGTATGACTCCAAATCATCTTCGCTATTTCCAGCAACTGTCACCAGCCGCTGAAACATTAATGCTGGATCAACGGCAGCTGACTGTCCGTCAATAACTGGTGCAGCTTTATTAGCAAGCGTTACGGCCACAGACTTTTTCTTGAATGTGTACCTGTTGACGTTTTCCCCTGTCATGCTATCCATGATTTCTTGTCCGACGGATCTAGTTGTGTCGACGTTGACTTTTTCATCAGCCGTAACTCCAGAAGTAATGTTTCGCAAGCTCGGGTCTTCTGCGAAAGGGGTATTCTCAGCAAGAAAGCAAAGGAGCTTGCTAGTGTCATGGTTTTCGTGTTCAATCTTCGACTCTCTAACTTCTTTGTTCTGTTCGCTCGTCTCGTATTGGACCTTAGCAAAAGTTTGCATCGACGAATTAATTGCACTACAAGTTGTTGCTGAGAGTAACCAAGTCAGCCTCTGCAACTCACTCTTGCCGCTTCCCCTTGTAAGACCACCGTTAGTTTTCAACGAGCGCATGAGGACCTGCTCAATGACCAGATCTGACGACAGGCCCGCCCAAAATTTTTCGGATTTGCGGATAACATGGCTCCCGTTCTGAAAATTGTCAAACACGTCGGGATTGGTAGTTTCCAGCTGTTTCATATTTTGCAGGTACACCCTGGCAGACTTCGCTTATCGGAAGTGGTTGGACGCTGCAAAATACGGCAACATAGCTTCAACTGCCTGAAGGTGAAGATCCCAGTTCCCCGTACGCTCTGCTTGGATGAACTTTTTCAGTATGTCTATCATTTCCATATATTGTATCCACAGTTTCACTGTAAGTGACTTTTCCGAAAGTGACTGTTTAAGAGAAGAAAAGTTCTTGGCGACTTTTGCCTGGGACAGATTTTCCTATATACTTCGTATGTCGGTGTCACCTTCCAATACACCAAGAAAAACAGTGAAGAACTCCATAAACTCGACGAAGGCACAGAATATTTTTTCCGTGTCTGCTGAATTAGCGTCATCTTCAGTGCCGTAAAGTTCAGTGAAGAGAAGTGTCTTCACTGACCAGTCAGCGAGTATGTGTCCTCGTTTAGCTCCGGAATAAGCTTTCCCAGAAATAATTTGTAGAATAGTATTTGACGCAAACATCATTTCCTACGTCTGTTGAAGTCCTGAGCCTTCCATATTCCGTCTAGCAGCCTCAATGTAGCTCATGAGGGTGTGGAAGCCACCCAGCTACAGGACGATTTTTTTATAGGACTTGCATCCGTCTCGGCAGCAATAATGGTAAGAGCTTTCCAGTAAAGTGGCTGATCGAAGGACAGTACTGGAGTCGCACCGTATCTGGAACACTGTTCGCAAACGAAGCTGAGTGTGGAGTAGATACAAAAGGGATCACTTGGGCTCATATCTATCATGGGGATGAAGAGAATGGAGGCTTTCCCTTTGTAAGAGCCTGACTGCGTATCAACATACAGCTTGCTCATAGCTCCCTGCCAGCTAGGCAATTTTACATCTTCAAAATCAACATCAACCTCAAAAACATAATTTTTAGTAGTTTGCTATATATTCATCGTTAAACCTAAAAAGATAAATGAAAGTTTTAATTTTACGTTCAAATAAAGGTGATTTTCATACTCACCGTGATCTAGTACAGGGACGTACGCAGGGGGGGGGGCCTCTGGGTCCGCTCCCCCCCCCGAAATCTCACGATTTTTTTATTTTCCCATAATTTTCTGATTTTTCTTACAGAATAATGGGTTTGAAGGATTTGGCCCCCCCCCCCCGAAACAAATTGGCCCCCCCCGAAGCAAATTCCTGCGTACGTGTCTGATCTAGTACCCTATTCTAGACATTAATTCTGTTGTTGTACGCCTTTATATGGAAACACGAATTTCACCTCCTCAAAATTAACCTCAACCTAAAAAAAATATATTTGTGAAACAGCTAGATGAGCAAATTTTGCATATTTGGAATCAGCATATTTTTGTGAGTCGGGCACTCAAAGAATCATTTCTATTGCAATTTGTTTCCAGTCAAACCGTTCCCTTCCTGGACTATTAGTTTTGTCCTAGGATGAATGGATGAACCTAGCCAACATGATTTTAATTCAAAAATCAATGGGCCCTGTTGGTTTTTGAACATATACGGTATTATTGGAACATATAGTCATTGATTTGTAAATATACGGTCAACATAAACAATAAAAGAAAAAAAGGGCTGTATTTTTCTGACTATAGTCTAAAAATGTTACTTAGGTAAAAAAAATTTTATGTAGGATTTCAGGAACATAAGGGATGCAGGTATTGAAACACTAGATGTTTTTCTCCTGTCGAGCAAACCATCTCAGGTTCCAGAAGTGTAAAATAAACGAAAGAGGATTTGAGTTTCCAGTGTTACTCTGCATATTTAGTACACCTTACCAGGGTTGCCAATTTTTTGGTCCATGAAGGTAACCCCTAAACATCCAAAATTACATAATTTTTAGCTAAAATATGTCCATTTTTAAATCTCGAAAACTAGAGGTTTTTTTTTCATTTGTATTATTGACCAAAAAACTCTTTGTGAGCTTCTTGCAAAGCGGGTAATTGACATCGAATTTAATGCAAACAATAATAAATTCAGATGAAAATATTCATGCAAAAGGACTTATTGTGAAAGCACGAAACTCATATAAACATATAAGTCCCTTACTTAGGATAAAACCCTTTACTTACGACATCTCTGGCAAAACCTGGATCCTCAAAAAAAAAACAAAAAAAAAACAAAAAAGGCACAATTTTATTGAAAAGTGATTTTATTTTATAAAAATTTATATTCAGTTAGTAAATTTACCGCTTTTTTTTAATACTTTACAAAATGTTTCATTTTTTGCCCTTTTATGTCCCCAACTTCTAAAACGTCACTTTTTTGCCCTTTTATGTCATTGTGTCCCGGCACATGGGAATGTGTGCTTTTGACATAACGTGTCCAGATGGCAACCCTGAGCGTTACTATTGCTGACTATGATTTTGCTGTGGCTGTTTTGAATTGGACTTGCGCTGTTAGTCGGTTTTCATCTTTGGTGTATCTTCTTTTATATAGTGTATGTACAAAGATAATAAGAATATGCATAAACTTTTTTTTATGTTTATGGAGACAGTTATTATATTGGTAGATTCTTTGTAACTCATCATGTAATTTAAACCTTTGTAATGCTATGAATTCAGAAAAAAAGCCTCTGAACATCGTGACGGTACGGGATAAAATAGAAAGCGTACTAAACAGCCTCAATTTTGACTCGTCAAAATCATATATAATTTAAACGTTGTACTTTGTCAAATTTGTGTTTTCTGTTTCTAGGACTTTGGTTTGGAGACTTCAGAGACCGAATGGGAACAAATATTGGAGCGTTGGAAGCTATTTTCGCCTCATGTAAATCATTTAAGTTTCCGAAAGTGTAATATGACTGAAAGACAATTAAATAGTTTCCTTTGCTGCTGTACTTCTTTAGTAACCCTCAGTTTGGATGACTGTATGTTATTTTGATCCGTTTTATACGGATTCAGTTTGTGATTTAAGAAATTTAGCAAGTGTCAGTCATCTTGAAATGAAAGATAGAACCTCTGCTGAAATTGCTGACTGAAATGGACGAATTTCATGCCCAATCTAGTTCACCTTTCCATGTCACCTTGTTACCACAGTAGTATGTCATTAGTACGAGATATAATTGAACCAAAATGTTCCAATATTATTTCACTTAATCTTGATTTTAGTTTAATATAGACACTCACGAATTAGTTTGTTTATTAAAAGTACCAGATTTGAGGCTAAAATCGTTGAACCTAGAATATTTTAGAGGTGGAGTAAGGCTTGTTGAAGCCATTGCTTCTCACCAAACTGAGATAACTCTTCTAAATATCAATACCGATGATCTTATTTCTGGTGAAAAGTTCAATTTCCTCTGTTGCCACCTGGAAAAGTTGATAACATTCTCTTTCAATGTTTTAGAATCCGATTTATCCCTTGGGCTGGAGTCTTTAATTCATCTAAAGCAACTTAAAACTCTTGAAATAGGTTTGAACGATCGTTATCAAGGTAATCGTCCTTTGCAGATATGGTTTGACGATATACAGTTGACTCATTTAGAAATAGACTTTACATTAAGAAATAGCGGTCATATTGACAAGGAGTGCTTCCAAATTATCACCTCGCGGCTCCTAAACTTGACATTTCTGAATTTAAAGTCGTGCCCTCTGGATGACAACTTGTTCAGAGAAATAGCTGCTAATTTAGTCAATTTGGCTACTCTTAAAGTGAAAGACTGTAATATAACCGATGATGCATTGACTGGACTCCAAGAGGTTGGAATGGACGTTGCCAGACCTCCGCTTAGTAATTTGAAAAGTAAGTAAAATTATATTTACTGCAGTTTAGCCAAGAGGAACATAAACCGAACGCAAGTTGTCTGTTATCTTTTCAATTAGGCCTACTATATGAAATTTCATTTTAATTGTCTTAAATTCTCTTTGGAAATTCTTTATGTGTAGATTTTCCGGGTGAATTATCCGGGGGCTATTTTCTGCGTGTTTTGATTTCCGGGAAATAATTTCCACGAAAGGGGGCATTTCTGGAGTGATCAAGAAACCGATTAGAGATTAAAGTCTTATTCAAATGAAAGAATGCTAAGGAAAATTTTTAGGCTGAACTTTTTCTGCCAGCTATTTTACGGGGAGGGGAGGATTTCCAACGAGGATGGACCTGTCTGGAGGGATTTTGACGGAGGGGGGGGGGGGTTATACTTTACGTTAGATCAAAGTCCCACGGGTAGTTTTCTTGTGACGGGGGGAGGGGATATATTTGATTGAGGCTGAGCCAGATTTACCGGCATTATTTGAAAAACGATCAGAAATTAAATTTAAAAAAACAAGTTTTTTTTAACTGAAAGTAAAAAATTCGATGATTTTTTCTGGCTGTATAGAAGGGGCAGTCGTAGAAATTTTTGAAGTAGTTTATTGAATTTGAAAGTCTTTGTACCTCTTTATTTCCGAATTATCTTCCTAAGTTTGATCAAGAGCCACTGTCTCATCCACTGCCTAGTCACAAGTTCCCTCCCTTACTCTTTTTGCCCCAGCAGATCCCTTGGTATCCGGCAGAAATTTAATATAAAGCAGCAATGACTTAGTAGTTTTTAGACTTTTATATTGGAAAAAGGAGGCAAAACCCAAACTCTTGTTTGTAGTGATTTTTGTTCGTTTCAAGCTTGATTTGCATATTCAATTTAAGTTTCACTCGTTTTAAGATTTATTTATTCGTTTATATTAGTACCTTTTGTATGTTTGTTTTCCATGATTGTTTGTTTAATTTATGTTTGTTTTGAGTTTCATTTATACTTCATCAGCAAAATATTTCTTTTTGTTTTAAGCTTGATTTGCATATTCAATTCCAGCTTTACTCGTTTGAAGATTTATTTATTCATTTATATTAGTGTCTGTTGTATGTTTTTTTGCTATGATTGTTTATTTAATTTCTGTTCGTTTTGGGTTTCACTTATTCTTTAATAGTGATTTCTGGTCGTTTTTATTTAGATTTATTTTATTTTTCTATTTTTTTTATCTTAATTTTTGTATATTCTTTACTTCTCTTTAAAAGAAATTTTTCTGCAAGTTTTTTTAATCCATTCATAAAAAGGGCAGAAAATACGGTAAAATTAAGTGTCAATTCAAACAAATATAAATTGGATTATAAACTCCACCTCCCTAAAGACTCAACTCAACCTTCTCAAAACATAAACCTTACTCCCCTAAAGGCTAATGCCATTTACCATTTACTGGAAGCAGTATCTTTTAAATATGTAATTCACATTCAGTGGTCTTAATTTTATTTTTTGGTGATTGTTGGAATCTTTGTAGTTTTTTTTTCCAATGTTTTCTAATGAATTTCTCACTATGTTTTAATGTAATATTCCCGATCATTAATGTTTGAATACTTTTGTGTTTTTTCATTCCTTTTCTATTTAAGAACTAAAATTTCCCATTCCAGTTCAGATTTTTGACATAATTTGGATGTCCAGTGGGAATTTTCGTTCAGCTGTAGTTTAGTATAATAATTTTAAACATCTACTCCTCTTAGGAGGAGGGGTAAATATTCATGTATTTGCCGAACATTTGGTATGCCGGAGGGTTGAGGTCATTCTGGTCCTTTTTCTCTGGCTACCCCTGACTTATTCTGTCTTTTTGTTATAAAGATCTTTTCATGCTCTGTTCTATTCAGCAACTATTGTTTATTGCAAAACAAGTTCTGACCCTTATCTGGTGGGAAAGGCTAACTCTGCAAGAAAATATTTGTCAAAGAATATAGGACACTATGGTCAAAATGATAAATATTCCACAATTTTGATGGTTGGATATTTTTATGAAGTTCCACAACCCCCCTGTCTTTGTATCTGCTATGCGGAATCATCGTAAGAACCTGTCTTGTTTTGAATTTTAACTTGCTTATGTCTTTGTTGATGTGTTTTTTTTTCTCTTTACAGGGTTGACAGAGTTGGACCTCAGTTGCAATAAAGTGACCGATTTGTCTTTGAAGTTTGCATTCAAATCGTGCTCTCTAAAGAAGCTTAGTTTACAATCCTCTTTTGGAGTTTGTATTTCCCTTTCTTTTCACACATGTCCCTTCATGAACGCCTCGCTCTTTACGCTAAAGTTTGACTTTCTCACTACTCTGTTTTTTTAAAACAACATAAAACTTTAGCGTATAAGAGCGAGGTGTTGAGGAGGGGACAGCCCCTTTCATATACGGAATAATTTCTGTTCGTTTTAAGTTTTAACGTCGTTTCTTACTTTCAGTTAAAAAAAACTTTTTTTTATTTAATCGTTGAAAAGACACAGTATGAAAAGACATTAAATTGCGTAAAGTGCAAAAACTGTTAATTGCAAAAATATGACAAATAATGTCAATTTGACAGTTTTAAGAAGAAAAAAACTATGTTGCCGATTTCGAGGCCAGGCCTCGGAATAGCTACGCGACAGGCTTGTATATATTGATTCTCATTGTCATTTATCTCGTAACCGCAGACAATGTTGAGCCTCTTCTTGATGTCATGTCGTCACCATAGGTTCGATACAACCACTGTGGGAAAATACAAATTCTTTCTTAAAGTTCTGACCTTTTTAGATCGTCTTGGTGTCCAGAAATGTCAATATGCCAGTTAAGAAAAAAAACTATGCAGCCGATTTCGAAGCTGGACCCCGTCACTCGGCATATGGTAGACTATATATATATGATTTTCGTTGTAAGTAGCAAGCTCCAAATGAGTCATCTGTGTTTGCTACTCTTTCCTTAGGAAAATGGAGCGCTCCACAGGGAACATAAGAACACAGGAAGGTCCCAATGACTTTTGATTAAAATTTGCGTAGTTTATGGTATTTTTGTTGGTTTGTACTGGGTTTTACGCCACATTTTGTTGGCGTCGAAGATTGCGATGGTATGATTGCGATGGTGTTCTTTTAATGTAATATTTCTTTCTTCTTCACGTTTATTTTTCACTCATTCTGATTTTTGCGTTCTAATTTGTCTTCTAACAACATAACTTTTTGTTCTTTACTTTATTTTTGATATGCTCTTATGATTAATTTCTTGATATTGATTTTAGTTCTCGCTGTCGCGTATATTTTATCCGCATGTTTATTTGTTCTTCACAATTTCTTTTTATTAGTTTTAATTCCTACTGCCGCTTATATTCGAACCGGATTTTTCTTTGTTATTTACTTTTGTTTTTGACTGGCTTCAATTCTCGCTGACAGTATTGTGACAGTATATTTTTGTTCTTCATTTTCAACTATCATTACTTTAGATATTTTTCTAATACCCTTTACCTTAGATTTTTGGATTGGTCTTGTCACGTTGGATGGTCCAGGTTGGTCATTTGTCCTTTAGGCATTATGAAAGTACCTATAACGCCTTTTGTAAATAGATTAAGTACACTTGGTATTGTATACTTAGCTATGCTCTTTTTGTAATATTGCGTGCGTCATACATACGAAAACGGTACGTTCACTTCTAGGGGGGGGGGATGAAATGTTATTGTTCGTTTAAAAGATAGTATATATAATGTTTTAGAGGTAATTACTTGGCTTAAAAAAAAGGAGAAAGAGAGAGAGAGAGAGAAAAAAAGAAAAGGACTGTCATCCTACTCCAGCAATTGAGATAAATGTGCACTTGAACGAGGCTTTAACCTTACTCATCTATCCAATTACCTAGGACCAAACAGTATAACCGAACCATCAACCAAATCGAAATGTCCAAATCCATGCAAAGTCGTCATCAATAAATGTAAGTCGTTGTAAATTTACAAGCAAAAGCACCTTAAATCTAGCGAAATATTTCCAAGAAGTAACCTTTCATTTGGGCTCATCAGAAGAATACCATCTGCCTTAACGGGTGTCGACGCTTTACTTTCTTTACCCGGCATAGTGGAGCGTCTACCATAAGATCTTTATGGTTTATTCGCCATTGAAAGAATCATCTAATAAATTATCTTTCTTTACTTTTCACAAGAGGGAGGGTGTGTCCCCTTAATATATTTGAAGTTGTCCCTCTCCCGGCCATTGGAGCCTAAACGCATTGTAATAAAAGTCGAAAATGAGTTTCATTGAAATTTCACTGAGTTTCATTGAAATTTTCTTGTTTTTCTATGGAAAAGAGTCTGTGATTGTAAATCCGGGTCGGCTATAATTTGAGCACATTCTTTCGAACTGATAACAACGTCACAACGACCGAGATTGTGCTCAGTCGCACATTTTACGAAAGACTGAATTCAAATCGGTCAAAAGATTTATTTTTCATCCTTTGTTTTTGTTTCCGGTTGTTTTTTGGAAACTGTGTCAAAAGCGTTTTTAAATAGGACTTTTGGTGAAATTGGAGGGTTCTTTGAATTTATGTAACTTTGAAACCCTTCTAAAGTACCCATCTTTAAAGAACATGGCTTGAAACAATATTTCGTTTCGAATGAAGGTTGGCAATTAGTCTTTGTGTTGAAGGAGTCCAGTGAATGCCCCCGTCCTCTACTAATGAAAGACTGTTTGGACCCAGTGAGTACTTAGATATCGATTTGTTGAAGCATGGGAAAGCGGAATTTTTTAACCAAGCTATGGAGCTCTATTCGTATTTCACCGTCAGTTAAAAAAAAACATCCCTGTGGCCCATTCTCCTCACACTGACAATATCAGGGAAACTTGGATCACAAGGATTGTAAAGCCGTTTGCAATTGCCACATTGAAAAGAGTTGTGAGACACTGCTGACGGATAGAGGGAATTTATATCCAGGAAAACTGCATTCGAATTTTCGCTGTTAATTCCTGTCGGGTCAGTTTAGAGGATTCAATCTCCATCGAATACAAACTCTCCCTTTATTGATCTTGGTACGAATAGGTGTTGATCAGCCTCGGTTATAAGACCTGTTTTATTTCGCGATTTTAAATTTTAGGTCCATCGCCAGGTGAGGTGTAGAAAAATAATACCCTAACTCCAATCCATATTTATCATAGATTTTATACGTATTTTTAAACAAAATATCCAACAACGTCAATACATAGCTTTTTAAGTACAATTTACAATGTTCTCCCCCATTTTTACCTTCCCTTTACCCAAAGTTTTTAGCGAATTTGTATTGGGCAGGGGTACATTGTCGCTCGTGAAGTGAATCATAAAACTATTCGGTAGGTGGTTATTTTTACTCGCGATACTTAGAGGTGTGATCTGTAATATTCGCAAGGGTATGTGTCTTTACACGTTAAAAAAAACATGCATTTCATTATCTGAAAAAGGCCACTTTAGGAGGGTAAAATTATTAAAATTGTCGCTTTTTTGCACTTGAATTAGTTAACTAAGAGATGTGGGTCAATAAAATTTTTTACCCCTGCTGACGAAGGAACCATTTTCAATATATTTCCTGGTTCAACTTAAAATTACAAGTTTTTCAAATTACTTCGGCATGGGCGCCCATAAGCTGAATTCCAGGGGGGGGGACAAACCTGGTCTAATTGGTATTTTTAATGCTATATAATAGAAGTCTCAGAACAAAAATATAAAAATAAGGCAGCTTCATTCAGCTTATGGGTGCCTATGCACTTCGGTATAATTTTATACAAAAAATTGCCATCTACCCATCGCTGGTAGTATAAATTGTAAGTTTTAGTTAAAACTGTGTATGTAAACAGAAAGAATAGTACCGCTTGTTCGTTCTGGTACCCGTTGACGCCATTATTAGCTCTAACGCCACCATCATATGGCACTAAGCTACTACTGGCGGTGCCAGAATATTGTAACGTGATTGAATTGTCACAAGGATTCCAAATCCTCTTTCCGCGCGTACATTACAACTGAATGTACAAGTTTACAATCTGTGGAGGGGGGGGGTTAAGGGTCACACTATTTGACCTGAGGTGCCACGTCCTGTGTTTCCTCTTATAAATATTTCCTAGAGGGGACGGTTCCTCTGGTCGATACTGCTATGATGAAAGTTCTCAAAACTCAATGATGAAAGTTCTCAATCAAGACACAGGTTCCCCCGTTCATCACAGAGCATAAGCTGTGTGATGAACGGGAGGAGTAAAGACAGAAAATGATCTGCCCACCACTACTTAATCTAGAAAAATAAGCTTGGTGCTAGTCAAGAGAAATCCCTATATTGCTAGATCTAGGTTGTGTTATCCTAAGATATGAAACTAATGGTGACAGTCAATCTGTGCCTTGCATTGTACCTTCCTTTGCAGTGTTACACATAGGCTTATAAAATATAATAAAACACGGTATATACAAGATAAACCTAGATATTGGAAGTGATTTGTGCCGTCAATTTTTCTGGATTGAAATCGTTAATTCTGTTGTAAGACGTCTTTTCAATGGCATTTACAAAATTTTTACCTGGAGTTTTTTAGTAGATACCTTGATTGTACATGCTTAGATCAGCTACATTTATCAAAGAAAACAATACTTATATCCTCTTTTGCCCAACATTTGTGTAACTTTTTCTATTCTTTCAAGCTTACATATTCAACATTTAGCTTCACGGAAGGGAACGGTCATCATTTTCTATTAGTCTTAGGTCCTTTGGGATGGAATTCCGACCTTGTGAAAAAACAAAACCATAGATGGAAATATATTTGAAATGTTTTAAATGTGTATCTACTTTTATATTACTATGTAAATGATAAGAAGTATTTTCTCATATATTCTTATAGTTACTCTTCATTTTCTACAATTTAGTTTTTGCCAATTTTAATGTAAAGGCGTATCTGATGTTGTTCGCATTTTATGTTTGTTCTTATTTCAGATTACCGATTGTGGTCTTATGGACCTTGCAGCACTGCCTTTGCCATTGAAACAATTTATAGAAGAACTGGATTTATATCGTTGCAGTGATATTACTGACTTGGGTTTATCTAAACTCCTTCCGGAATTAACAAGATTACGTTTCCTCAATGTGGAGGTAATTTAAGTAAATCATTATTCTTTTTTAAGTAGATTGCATCCTTGAAATTGCTGGATTATGAACAGAAGGAGAATACTTTCAATGCATTTTTTTAAAATCTTTTCTTTCTTACTAATTAGTTTCATCTTTGGTGTTATTGACTTTTTTGTAAAAGGTAAAAATACTAATAGGGGATACCATAGTTCTCTGTGCTTTTGAACTGTCTTCAGAGTGATGACACTGAACTAATAAAGGAGAAATATTAAAGCTGCATGTACTATTAAAGGAGTGCCAGTCCTGGACTAAATATTGCACGATGGATGCTCTGCTGGGTTAGATCTTGGGAAGAGGGGTAAGCACCCAAGTTGGCAGATCCGGGAGTATGACAAATAAAGCTAAAGAACAAATTACAAAGAAAATGTTCCAGAAAGAAGAATTAATTCAACATTTGAAATTATCTAAGTTTTAATACGCTGACGTTTTTTAAGCTGAATACACGTTTTTAGTAGCCTCTGGCTTTCCCTTCAATTTCGCTTGAAGGTCTCATTTGTGCATTGAGGTGATAGAGTAATTTAATGGGAATAAGTGAGGCTTTGACGGTTGTCTTTTGCCCAACTCGTGGGGCATACTAGGTAGGTTCCCATGTTAATAATTTTAAGCGTTTTCAGGGGTACCAATTAATACAAATGACGGAAGCCAACGATTGTACTGTTTTCAATGAAGTCACAGAAAAATATATTTTTCAAAATCCATGGAATGCATTCCAGCATATGTGTGTAGCAGCACAGTAACAGATTAAATTTCTTTAATCGGTTGCAATAAGACATACTTATGTTATTGCTACTCCATGTTGAAACAGTTTTGAAATGAAAGTGGTAAGCTTTAAACTACAGAAACTAACATTAATTGTTCCCTGGTAAAGCTTATATAATTATAGCTTTGCCTACATTTTTATAAAATTTACATTTAACGCTTAAGCGACTCGGTGCCGGGGAAAGAGGCGAATAAAAGTTCTTTAAAAGCTAAAATCTTGCCGTAATTGGTATTGTGGCTTGTCTTAATTGACGGACAGCGGCACTCAGGATCTTCGATGTTTGGGTTAACCTTCATTTATTTGAGCATAGTCGAAAAGTCCATTAACCATTTTTTTCGGGATGACACGCCCTCTCCCCACAGCCCCTGGGGATAAGGTTGCACGTTAAGACATTTGCCCATTGTTTAAATATAATGTTTGCTATTCAGAAGTATGTAGACATTCAATTGGGAGGGAAATTTCATAGGGTGAATTTTACCTGGGGAGTTCGTCAAAATTCCTGTGCAAGATCCTTTTTTTCTTACTTTCTCTTTGGTGACTCAGTTTTAAGTGTTGAGATGTTCCGAGGAAATTTTAAGCAGGGTGGGAAATGTCTGAAGATTTTTCCACGGGGGGGGGTGTATTTTTCCAGAAGAAACTTTCCATTTGGAGAGGGAGGGGTTCAGGAAAAAAAATTACACAGTATTTTCCGGGGAAAATTTTCAGCGAGGATGGAATTTTACCCAATAAAAACTTTATGTAGAGGAATTTCTTGTTTTTGTATATTTTTCCATGGAGGGGAGGAAGACTTCCCGTTTGAAAAACGAACAAAAAATCTTTTTTTTAAACAAGGTTTTTCAACGGAAAGTAAGGAACAGCATTAAAACTTAAAACGATCAAAGATTATTTAAAGGGCTAACCTGTATAAGCATATGGGCTAAAAATAATTAAAAAATAATTATTTAAATAATTAAAATAATTAAAAAATTATTAAAAATATAATTTTTACCTCGTATGCTCTTTTCCCTGAAAACATTCCATCAAACACTAAGGATTAAATTCTGGGATTAAAAGGACATGACCCTTATTTGTTGTTTTTTGTTATTATTATTATTAATATTACTGGAAAACGTCTGATAAAAAATGATTTATTTCTCAGTTACTGCCCGCCCCCGCCCGCCCTGCCCTTTTTATTTTGCTCCTCTCACCAACAATGGTCGAAAATTTGTAACTATAATTTAGCTCCTATTGGTCAAAAGATGTAATAGCTAAGCCTCCAGGGATTCCATACCCCCCACAGTGTCGTAGCAAGGATTGTAAATTATGCAATTTATATACTGTTGAAATGCAGAATTTATCATTAGAAAAAGGGAAAGTTTTGGTTCTGGGTGTATCTGAAAAAGCTAAGGGCATTAAGGTGAAATTTTGAGAATGTTGAGGGGTATCAAAAGGCATTATATACGTTCAGTTTATCAAAGAGCGGATCTGCAATAACTTAAGAAGAGCTGTTGGTGTGACGTTAAAAATCTCATGAAATTTTGAGGTGAATGCTTAAAGGGGTTGGAGGATGGCAGACCCCTCCCATAGCCCTCTTTAGCTGCCCTCTCTGTAAAACAAATTGATCAAAATTTCGAAATAGCCTTTTCGTTCAAAATATTCAAGGTAAAATGATAATGCATTTAGAGAAAGGGCGTATCAGTAATATCTAAGGGATGGCCTAGGGTATTAAGTTGAAACTTACAGGGTGTGTTGAAAAGGGATCTGTGAACTACAAGTACCCCTGTCCTTTTTAAATGCCCCTCCGCTGAACACTGATCAAAATTTTAATAAATGATTTTGCTCAAAATAGGCAGAAGGTCTAGTAACTGTACCACTGGGGATGCAATGCCCTCCAAAGCCCCCAGGGTGAGAATTGTAAATCATACAATTTATCCTTTTTAATTGCAGGACTTGTAGCTAGGAAAAGTGTAGATGTTTGAATTTGATTGTGTTTGAAAAGGCTATATGTATTTAGGCTGAATTTTGGGTATTGTTGAGGGGCATGTTTATTTAAACGTTGCATTACATAAGTTACCCTTTGTTTATAAAGGGGTACGTATATCCTGAGTAGGGGCGAACCCAGCAAAAATTTCGGAAAAATGTGGACAGATAAATTGACTGAGGGTTGTTACTACTGGTTGAAAAAGAACAAATAAGTTTAGAATATATGGTACATTCTTTTTTAAGACAACACTGTGAATATGTAATTATAAAAATAAAATCAAGCTGCCGTTTTTTGTGGGCTAGTTTATCCAAAACATTTTCTGCATTTACTGGAACATACCTGTGCAAGAATAATAAGGTCAATCCCTTTAGCCGTTCCTGACCTGAGGCACTCCTGGTATAAGATTTCATTCTTCTAAGGGTAGAAAAAGAAGGCTCACACGTAGCCATAGTGACGGGAATCGTTGCACCAATCTTCAAAAATTGATGTAGAGTGCGGAAAATGTTCTTTTGGAAAATCACATTCTTGAGCACGAACGTTATGAAATATTTTGGTGCTTTGTTTTCTGACTGTATCCAGGTTCTCCTCCACAGAGGTAACTCAGCTTACAAGCTTCCCCTATAGCTTTCTGCATCAAGATACAAAAATTAGTCAGATTATCTGATATATCCTTTGTTTTTTCTTCGTCTATCGAAATACAGTGTTGAGGAAATAAGTATTGCAGCGACTCCAGCAACTTTATGTGACTAAGGATTTGCTGATGCAGATGCTGCGGAGAGTTGTTGATAAATGGGATAAACACAGAAAATCGGTAATACATTTCAGGATCCTTTTACGCTGTTGGATAATTATCCCTAGCTCATCTGGGCATTCTAATCCTGATTTCATGACACAGTTCAGTCCCTTCAATAAAAAGAGGGGGAACATTCTTTCCCTTTTGTCTCTAACTTCAGTCTTAAGATCGTCAGCGGTGTTTGAGAAAGTATACAATATCTATAGTTTCTGATTGCAAATATGTCGATAAATTTTTGACAGACTAATAACTTTACTGACAGTAGCCATAGCTGCAACAAAAGCACATCTCACAGTAGTAGATAGCAAAGAATAAGCTTTGCTTGAAGATTCAGAAGCTGAATCAGGATGTTCTTGAATATCCCTCATAGCTTTACAGATAATAATGAACATCTCTTTAAACAAAATGATTGCTTTTATCTAGTCTCGCAACATGTGTTCAATCTTATTCTTTTTGTCCCTGTGATGGCATTACTTTTTGTCCCTGTGACAAAAATGCATTACTTTTTTTTAATAATTTGTTTAAAAGTTGCAGAGCGTTTAGGTGAAATTCTAAAGAAATCGATTACTTCTTTGAACGTTCCTAGACAATGTCTCATAACAGATATGTTGTACAAATGACACAGGGTTAAGTTTAAGGAGTGACTTGCATAGTGAACAATAGACTGCATGGGAAAATGTTTCACGGGCTATAGAGGCACAGCCTTGAAACTGGCCACTCATAAATGAAGCTCCACCATAAACTTTCCCCGTTAAGTATTTTAAATTGCTTCTTATTTCAACTAAGATTTATATCAATCAACTAAGGTCTGCTATCAACCTACTATTTCTTTTTGAGAAAGTTTATAATTGTTAATATCCGTTTTGAAATGATGGATGACTAATTAACAAAGAAGGGCTTAGACTTCTGTATGAACACAGAAAAAGTACACGCGTGATTTCAATGAATTTTATGAACACATCCAATCAAAATTTTGAGATAGCCATTTTGATCAGCGTAGTTGATCTCCAGATAGAAATTATGTTTTTGAGGACAGTCCCCCTTCGGGGAAGTCCTTAGGGCAAGGGTTGTAAGTTATACCCTGGAGGCATATAAGGTTTTTTTATAGAAGGCGTTGTCGTGGAAACTTTAAAAAAGGCTCATTGGATTGGAAATTTAAAGGGCTAGTGCCCTTTAAATAGTCGAAAGTGATTAAAGGGCAACTAACCCGCCTCTCACGCCCACCTTTTCCCCAAACACATGTAATCAAAACTTTGAGATAGCCATTTTATTCAACGTATTTTTAAGTTCTGGAAATTAGGTCTTTGAGGATGACACCCCCCCCCCCACACACACACAGCCCTCAGGGAATGGGTTGTAAATTATGCCCGGGGCATATAAGGTTTTTATGGAACGCGTTTTCGTAGAAACTTCAAAAAGGGCTCATTCGATAGGAAATTGAAAAGGCTAGTGCCCTCTTTAATAGTAGAAAGTGATTGGAAGGCAACTAATACCCCTTCCACGCCCACCATTTCCCCAGATACCTCCAATAAAGATTTTTGAGATAGCCATTTTGTTCCACGCAATTCAAAATTCAGGAAATTATACCTTTGAGAAGGACACTCCCCCCACAGTCTTCAGGACAAGGGTTATAACTTATGGCCTGGGGTTATATAAGGTTTTATTGAAATTCTAGCCCCATGACAAGGGGTCCTAAGTAGCACATTCTTGTTCAAATTTAGGGGATACTAATGTATGGCTAATTTGACAATGTATATATACACAAATCTTTAAATTAGCCAATCAGTATTATAAGCCTAGCCTAGGAGGTTCCTGCTGAACATAAGGAAAAATGTTAAGAAAACTATCCCTACTTCAAAATATCTGGTATAATCATAGTTAACAGATTTTACATGTGGAAAACCTGGTAAATATTTAACAAATCATATTATTGAGTTACAACTAAAGTGAATATACTACTCAATGCCTTTTTTTATGCTCTTTACGAATATAATAATAATTTTTTTCGGAAATGACAAAATTATGTCCCGTGTTGTGCCCTAGGGGCATATAAGGCTTATATAAAAAAGGGCTTGTGCTTTTTTTAATGGTTGAAAGTGATTGGATAGTGACTAACGCCCCTATCACGCCCACCATTTTCCAAAACATATCCAATCAAAATTTTGAGATATCCATTTTGTTCTACGTAGTTGAACGTTCTGGAAATTAGGTAATTTAGGATGACAACCCCCTCAGAGCCCTCAGTGCAAGGGTTTTAATTTATGCCCTGGGGGCATATAAGGTTTATATAGAAAATTGTTGTATCAATCATAGCCAGCACGATCGCGCTGCCTAAGTAAAGAACGGGGACACTCGAGAACGAGACAAGAAACGGGGACTAAGCAAAAAGGAGGATACTCCCCCACAACCCTCAGGGCAAGGGTTTTAAGTGATGCCTGGGGGCATACAAGAATGATGTTGGCATAATGTATTATTTATTAATTTTTTCCTTTAGAGCGGGGCACTTTGTATCGAAAAAGTTGTTGTAGAAACTTCGAAAATCACTCATTCAATTGGAAATTGGAGTGGCTTGTGCCCTTTTCAATATCCGAAATTGATTGGAAAGTGACTAACACCCCTCTCACGCCCACTATTTCCCCAAACACAACCCAGGAATATTTTGAGATAGCCCTAGTACAGGCAAATGGAGGTTTGACCCGAAACAAATTGCAACAGAAATGATTTTTACAACATCTTGTAGAAAAAAAAGAACTGAACAACATATCCGTTTTTGCATATTTTGAGTCGAATGAATGAGTTCTTGAATGAAAGTGTGGTTCTGACGTAGAATCACGAGCTGAGACCGAAAATAGAATCAAATAGGTTGTTCACTGAACCAGAAAAAAAATCGTAATCATTAATGAATGATCTACATTTTTTTTAGAAAATAATTAGGGAAAGTGAATTACAAACCGAACTGGTTTTCAGTGGTCAGTATCGTAAATCAGACTTAAAATACTCTTCGTATACTATTTAGGGTCAACCCATAGTGTCTAATTTTCACAGTCTATTAAATAGAATCGATCTTATAAAAAATACAAAATAGAGAATCAGATTCCGACTAGTTTCACAACTTCTTCATTTGGAATGGATTAACGATTAGGGTTCTAGGTTCTCTTCATCATTGTTGCTGTCGATTTTTGGGGAGTTGAACACATTGTTCCCTTGCATGTTCTGCATGCTGCAGTACAAACTAAGCCGTTTTTAAAGCAGCTACACCTCGCTGAACTACACTGTACACGACAGGATCACTTCACGATCTTTAGGAGCATACGCGGGGGTGTTGGGAGGTGAGTTGTTAATGGGTACAAGAAGTAATCTTTATTCTTTCATCCCCATTCCTCGGCTTTCAGTTCCGGATCCGGCTCCCCGGTCCATACCTGAACTTTATAAAAAAAAACTCTATAGCTATGAAACTTGGCTGCATCAGAAGTTGGTGGCAGATTTTCTGGGTGAGCAAAAGAGTTTGCCGTTGTCACTTTGTTTTCAAAAACGTCTCTGTGGAGTTTTTTCAAGTATCTTTTATGGAAGCCCCACCATCGTAGCCGTCGAAAACGATAGTGGCAGAAGGGTACTTTCCTGTCACGTAAGTTGTATAATGGTCTAGAATCTCCAGGTATCTTTCATTTTTTGTCCATTGTATCCTGTGCAGCAGGCTCCTCCGTCTAGGATATATCGAGTGCCTTCGGGGAGGGGAAATGAATGCTTCTCAAGTTTGCACGCCTGGGCATTGGTCTTCGCAGGTTCTGGTTTGTTCGCAGTCCGGAGCATGCAGGAGCTGTCAAAAAGTGACGCTGGGTAGGAACACAGTTCGTGTTGAAAGTACTCAGTTTCCGTAAGATTGATCCTTTTCGCGATCATGATAAACCTCTGAAAAAGAAGAGTCAGGTCTAGTCGTTTGCAGTCTCCGCTTGGACTTTTCCTGGTGGTCATCTGTATTGCCTGTTGTTTTTGTTAAAAGACAAAGTCATAGACCACCTGTCCAGACATGGCGTCTATGACTTTTATGGCAAAATCTTTGGCAGAATTAATCTTGGCAGACGGAATGGTAGTTAGACCATTTGCTATGCTTTTTAACTGAACATCTCCCTCAAATGGTGAACCCCGTTCCAGAAACTCGATAATCGTCTGCGTATCTTTCCAGTCTCTCAGTTGCATCGGCTCTGACATCTCCTTGTGCTGATCGCTTGTAACGTACAGAATTTGTGAGATACGTTCGATCAGAAGGTTTACTGTAGAGCAGACTGGTCGCGACAAAACCCATAAGGACCTCTAAGCCTCTGTCATGCCGCTGCCGTTGGTAAAGCCACCAGAGGTTTTAAGAGAGCGCATAAGCTCCTGTTCAATGACAAAATCTGTGGAGAGTCCAACCCAAAATCTATCAGAACGTCTTACTACATGCATGTCACTCTGGAAAGCCTGGTAGACCGTAGGATGGGTATCTTGGAGCTTGTCCATTCGCTGGAGGTACAGATGGCATGATTTCATATAGTGGTTGTGTCCTGCAACCGCCAGGTAAGGTAACATGTCTGAGCTAGGCTTCAAATGGAGCTCCCATGACCCAGTTCTTTCTCCTTTTACAAAGTTTCGTAGAATCACAACCATGTCCAAATACTGGAACCAAAGCTTTGATATTCGACACTGGAGCAGTTTTTTTTTCTAGCTGCTGATGAATTCCTGTATTTTTTTCAATGGAAGTACTGCCTTCTACAACCTCAACAACTACTTCCTTATTCATCAGTTTCTCGTATAGGTTTCTGAGTTCCACAATTTCTTCGGATTGTAGTCTTGGCTCATCAACACTAGCCTGGTTGTCGGTAAAAACCTCAGAAAGCAGAATGGCGTGTAGTGCAGTGTCAATAAGTAAATGTCCACCTACTGCTCTAGTGATCGCTTTTCCGCTGAGAAGGTGGGGAACAGTATTGGGCGCATACACGTGTTCAAGAACCTCTCTGAGTCCTGACCCATCCATGATGTAACCCATTGCTCCTAGAAAACTTATCATGGTATGGAATCAGCCAAGTTTCAGGACGACTTTTGAAAGTGCACTTCCTGGTGAAGCCACTTCGATCATTTTCATGGCTTTCCAGCACAAGGGTTGGTCATAAGTTACGACGGGAGTAAATCCATGCCACATGGCCTGGTCTACAATAAAAACTAATTGATTTCTCAGTCAAATCTTGGGAATAAACTTTGAAATCTTTAAAACACTGAGTGATGAATGTGACGATTTTCATTTTTATTGCATTACGTAGCCTTCGAAGTGTCTTATACTAGTGCCTAGTTAATGTGTTTTTACGAACAACCAATCATTTGTTGAATAACAAGTACCGATTGATTGTCTTTACAAAAATTACCGCAACGCATATTGATGATAGTGACACTTTTTTGTTTTGCACCAGACACCCAATCTGACTTCATTTTCTGTCTCAGCTTGTCATTCTGCATCAGAATCATAATTCATTTCAAGAAAAACAGTCGGATACTAAAATTATATTTTTTTTCGGAAAACGTAAAAAAGAATCGCATTAAAAGCCAAAAACGTTTTTTTTGCGTCGACTCAGAATATGTGAAAATGGATACGTTGTTCAGTTTTTTTCTCTACAAGATTGTGTAAGAATCCTTTCTGTTTCAATTTGTTTCGGGTCAAACCTCCATTTG